>NC_048298.1:136484219-136538818 GCF_013100865.1 Trachemys scripta elegans
GTGCCTGCAGGCACTGCCTCCACAGCTCCAATTGGCGCAGTTCCCAGCCAATCGGAGCTGCGGAGCTGGTGCTGGGGGCAGCACGTGGAGCTTCCCTGATTGCCCCTCTGCCTGGGAGCTGCAGGGGGAGGAGGGGCAGCCCTGAAGCTTGGTGCTTCCAGCCTGCTGCGCAGATACTTGCTATGGGCTGGATTAAATTAAGCAGCGGGCCAGATCCAGCCCGTGGGCAAGAGGTTCCCCACCCCTGCTCTAGAGCTAAAAGGAAAGGGGTTCTACTCCCAATATTTCTTAATACCGAAGGCCGAAGGGAGACTCATGTCCATCTTAGACCTGCGTCGCCTCAACAAGTATCTCAAAAAGTTGAAGTTCCGCATGGTCTCTCTGGCTTCCATTATCCCCTCTCTGGATCCAAGAGACTGGTATGTCGCCCTCGACTTGAAAGACGCCTATTTCCATTTTCTGCAGACACAGGAGATTCCTCCAATTTATAGTAGGCCAAAGCGATTATCAGTTCACGGCCCTACCCTTCAGCCTCTCAGCAGCTCTGAGAGTATTCACAAAGTAGATGGCAGTGGTAGCAGCTTACCTGAGACAATGAGGTATCCCAATCTATCCTTACCTCAACAAGAGGCTTATCAGGGCCAGGTCTCAAGCCCAAGCCCAACACATCCTTGACAGTCCGAGCCACATGTCAAGAGCTGGGCCTGCTGATAAACAAACAGAGATCTATTCTGACCCCAGTTCAGAGAATAGAGTTCATGTGGTCAGATGATGACTGCATGTGTGTTCATTTAGTGTGCTGTCCCAGCTCTGCGCAAATAGCGGAGATAGCAGACCTCAATTAAACTGCCCATTAAATCCACAGATTTGGTTCATAGCGAAAGAACTTGGTCAGATTTATTGTCAACAAAGGACGGTCCTAATGTCCTGACTCAATGGTTACAGGACCACTAACACATGTATGCCCATTACAATGGACTAGCTCAGTTAATGGTGAGACTTTCCTTTCTCCCCTCAGCCAGCCAAAGACACTCTCTCTGCGATACATCTTTATACACTGATACAAACAAGTTACGTATAGCCTCTCTGACATATCTAGGTGCCACCCTCTGATGTATTCGGGTGTCATCCTCTGGTGTATTCGGGTGCCACCCATTGCTTTGTACATGTTGGTTCGATCAAAACATCTCTATCCATCATGTTGTCACCCTGACCTTATCTTTATGATGGGTCATTGTGTTCCTGTTATCTTTGGGGAATGTGTTTAATATTGAGGTGTTTTGGTTCCACCTTTCTGGAATGTGTTTGCTTATATATTCTTATGCCGAGCACTACTTAAGAATGTGTGTTTCTGCAATATTAGCCCTGTTCTTGCCAGATTATGTGAGCAGGGCCTGCCTCTTGCTCACAACTTAACTTTGCTTTATATTAGCAAGTTTTGACCACTACTTTAGTTCAGGCCTCAAATCTCATATCAGGCCTCTGATAAAAGTGCTTATGTTTCAGAGCGCTCAGGGCAATACATCTAGCCTGCCAAGCATCCCTTCCTTACTTAAAGGGCTCAACAGTGCAAATCTTGATGGACCACCACCTTGTTTTACATCAACAAGCAGAGTGGAGTCCAATCATCTACCCTGTGCCAAGAGGCTCTCAGGTTGTGGGACATCTGTGTGTGGCATGCGATTCAGATAGAGGCATCGCACCTCCTGGGAGCTCAGAATTTGCTGGTGGATCTCTTCAGCAGGTCCTTCTGATCTCACCACAAATGGTTACTCCACCCAGAGATGGTCAACATGATCTTCCAAAGGTGGGGGACTTCCCAGGTGGACCTGTTTGTGTCCAGACTGAACAGGAAGTGTCAGCAATTTTGCTCAATTCATGGATTTGCCAGAGGCTCTCTGTCTGACGCCTTCCTACTCCCATGGACGGGGACACGTCTATACGCTTTCCCACTGATACCCCTGGTGCACAAGGTCCTCTTGAACTTCAAAAGAGACAATGTAAGAATCACCATGGTGGCAGCATTGGTTCGGCAAGCTTGTGGATCTTTCCGTAGCACCCCACTGCAATTACTCCCGCACTGGCTGGATTTATTCTCGCAGAACCAGGGCCATCTGCTCCACCCGAACCTAGCATCACTTCATATCACATCATATCATAGTGTAGCTTCTGCGTGGCTGAATGCTGAGGAACAGGCCTGCTTGACACAAGTCCATCACATCATGCTGGGCAGCAGGAAGCCCTCCACCAGGATGACCTACCTGGCCAAGTGGAAATGCTTTACCTGTTGGGCCTCGGGCTAAGGGGTTTCCCCCTCTAGGTCCTTGCTTCAATCCATCTTGGACTACCTGCTTTACCTCAAACTCCAAAGCTTGGCCATTTCATCAATTAAGGTGCACTTGGCAGCTATCTCAGCCCTTCATCCTCTGATTCAGGGCAGATTGGTCTTCTCTCATGACATGACGCTTAGGTTGGAGAGGCTCTACCCTCAGGTCTGAAACCCGATCCCTCCATGGGACTTAAATCTGGTTCTCTCTCCGCTGACAGGTCCCCTTTTGAGACACTGGCATCCTGTTCCCCGCTTCTCCTCTCATGGAAGGTCGCCTTCTTGATAGTGATCACTTTGGCCCGACGGGTCTCCGAGATCAAAGCATTGATGCTTACATAGTTTTCTATAAGGATAAGGTCCAGCCATGCCTTCATCCATTCTTACGAAAGGTGGTGTCGCAGTTCCATTATAATTAGGACATCTTCCTCCTGGTCTTCCTTCCAAAGCCCCACAGGTCTAATGAGGAGTGCAGGCTGCACTCTTTAGATGTTAGATGGGCCTTAGTGCTCTACAGTGAGAGGACTAAACCCTACCTAAGTTGACTTAGCTCTTCGTTGCAGTGGCAGACAGGATGAAAGGTTTCCTCTCAGAGGATCTTGTAACATTCTGTACCTTGGGGGAGTGTCTTGTAACCCCCATATTCCTCATCTGTATAGAATTATGATCTTGCATATAAAGCAGGCCGTGTGAGGTATCAGGGAAAAGGTTATGATCAGCTGAAAGTTACTGTTCTATCTATATATATATATCTTTAGTGCATATGAAGTTATGAGATTGTGTTGTATGGTTGTCACTAAAATATGCTGTAAGTTGGAGAATCAGTCAAATATTAGCTCCTCAGAAACAACAGCAAGGAAAGTAACCAATGCCCAGGCAGGGTGTCAAACAACCACCAACAGCTATTGTCCAGCAAGGGAGCTACAATTCAATGACTCTCTTGCATGAGGCCACACCAGGGGAATTGCTCAACCTTGCCTGGGGACTGAGCAATGCCCACCAGACATGCCTGTACTTGTGTTCTCCAAGCACATGGGACTGAGGGTATAAAACAGAAAACAGGGGACCCATGGTCTTTCTCCTGCCCACACCTACGATGCAAGCAACAAGGACATTGAGAAGATTTAAGACTCCAACAGAGGAGACTAGCCCAGATTTCAAGGACAAAATCTGTATACTATGAACTGAAATATCCAGTGGGGTGAGAAAAACTATTTAATCTAGATGTTGCCCAGGCTAATAGGGTTCAGAGTTTAGACTGCATACTTATATTTATTTTATTTTATTTTATTTTATTTTGGTAACTAACTCTGACTTTTTGCCTATCACTTATAATCACTTAAAATCTATCTTTTGTAGTCAATACATTTGTTTAACTGTTTATCTTTACCAGTGAGTTTGCCTGAAGTGTGTGGCAAAACTGCTCAGGTTTGCAAAGGCTGGTGTATATCCATTTTCCATTGATGAAGTGGTGAACCAACTAATAAATTTGCAAGATGGTATTTTCCTGAGGCACAGTGCTGGGAGCTGGGGGGATTTGGCTCTAGTGTCTTTCTCTGTGTGATTCATGAGTGACTCTGGGAGCATTCATGCAATCTAGCTGGGTGTGGGGCTCCACATGTGGTTGTGCTGAGTGATAACAGCTCCTGGAGCGGTTTGCTGCTGGTCACTAGCAAGGCATTGTGAGAGACAGCCAAGGCTGGAGAGAGTTCAAGGGGCACAGCAGTCCCACATTCCCAGGCTGCACCCCGGGGATCCTGTCACAGATCTCCTCATGGATATCAGCCTGCATCAAGTTCTGCTACAAACAAATCTGGATATTGTGACTGCCCATTCCACCAGAGCACAGACTTCTTCAGTGACCTTCCTCACACAAGTACCAATTCAAGATATCTGCAGAGCTTCCACCTGGTCTTGGATTCATACCTTCACATCCCACTACACCATCACCCACCAGGCCCAGGACAATGCCAGCTTCAGCAAAGCAGTGTTGCAAGTTGCACGACCATGAACTCCGAGCCCATCTCCAGCGATACAGCTTCTGAGTCACCTAACATGGAAGCAACATGAGCAAGCACTCGAAATAAAAATGGTTACTTACCTTTCATAACTGTTGTTCTTCAAGATGGGTTGCTCATGTCCATTCCATGACCTGCCCTCCGTCCCCACTATCGGAGCTGACGGCAAAAAGGAACTGAGAGGGTATGGGGCCAGTGGCACCCCATATACTGGCACATGGCTGCGGGGCTCCAGAGGGTGCCATAGCTGGCCCTACGGCTACCACTAAGGGAAAAATTACTGGCAGCTGTGCACATGGACACACATATACCTAGCATGGAATGCACATGAGCAACGCATCTCAAAGAACAAGTTATGAAAGGTAAGTACCCATTTTTCCCCAGAGGATTTCAATCCAAACCCGCAAATCTCTTTATGTCCTGGGGGTCCTGGAAGGCACAGAGCATATGCACCGAGGGGATAAGATTGCCAGCACCACTCAGCCCCTTAAGGAACCAGGAGAGGAAGACTCAGGCTGGCACTCCTTCCCCTCAATAGGTCCAAGATTCCCCCTTCCCTTTCCATGTCTTCTGGCCTAGTTTCTAGGTGGATTAGGAAGAGGCTCACACAGCTCTAGTAGTAGGCAGGAGAAACCACCACAGAGAAATCACACACAGCAGGGACCCTGAGAAGTAGAAAAGGAGGAACCCAGTCAGCACACAAACAGGGATGACTAGATTAGCCCAGCTCATTACTTCTCCTCCACCCGACGTCCTGCCAGTTCAGGTCTCCTAGTTGCATCTTCATGCCTGGCCTCAAGCTATGAGCCTTTCCTGTTGATATGAAATGAAAAACATAACTTCATGTAGTGGAATCCTTTGTATAATCTTCAGAGAAATACCGAGATCCCAAATCTCACTTGTCTGTGCCAAAAATTCCCCAAGCCTTCCATTTGGGCACAACTACAGTCAATACCCAGAATATGGGTGACGTTCCAAACTCTAGCTTCCTCATGCTGCATCAGGCATTTGTGACCCAATCACCTATATACCCTTCTCCTTCAGTCCCTGAAGATGAGGTCCATGTTTCCCAGTAACTACTGGGCATCAGGAATATAAAGGGATCTCTTCCCACAGCACTGGCCTGGGATGCAGCAGAAGTTGACACAACAGGGAATGCAAAAGCATCCTGGATACTAGGAAGAACGCCCAGGGGATGAAATGGGATTCCCAGACCTGGGGCTTAGCCAGCAATCTGGAAGGAACTCCCAACTCCTGTAAATGTGCACCAGAATCTTTATTTCCTGCAAATGGCCAGGAGAGTCAGCTCAGAGAGTTGTGTTTAGTTTCCCAAGTGGTGTAAATGTTTCTAGATGAGGGATGAGAATGGTGTGTGTGTGTGTGTGGGTGGGTGGAGGGGTGGGTGTTCCCAAGACGTTGCCATGAGAACAGTGAGGTGGTCCATCACAGGTGATCAAAGCACTTTACTCAGGGGTGGGAAGGGCCAATGTTACTAAACTAATTTCATTGATGGTAAAACCAAAGCCATACAGTGAGTCAGGAGCAGACCCAGCAATAGAATCCAAAAGTCCTGATTCTTAGGCCCTGCTCTAACCACTAGATAGCTATGCTCCTATTCTTTATTGTATTTCTTGTTCTAAAACAATAATACAATAACCAATCAATCAGGATTTACCTGAGATTCATGAAAGGGATGACTGGGCAGATGAGGGAGCAACTGGGACCCTCCTGCCCCTGATACACCTCATCAAAGAAGATGATGAAACAAAGCTGTGACAGCAGCACCAACCCTCTGCTGCCTAGCAGCCCCATGACATGTTGGTGTAAAAGACCAGATCAGCCAGATGAGACTGGGGAAGTTGGTGTAAATTCATTCAAGTACTGGAGAGATCTCTCCATGGGAACACGCTGACAAAAAGAACATATGAACACAAGAGAGAAGGGTGCATGAAAACCACAAAAGGACCACACCAGGGAGACCTATGACACCAAGGAATGGTGCTGGGGAGCCCAAGGGATGGAATCAGGGAGACCCAGGATGCCAAGGGATGGCAGCAGTGTGAGGATGCTAAGGGAACACTCCACAAAGAGTTAGGGCCAAGATACCATCCCAGGGAGGCCAAGGAATCATTCCTCAGAAAGCGAGGACACCCAGGGATGGCACCAGACAAGAGGTGAGAATGCCTGGGGATGGCACTGGGGATACTAAGGGAGATTGCTGGGCAGCCATGGGACACCAGGAGAGTACACTGGGCAGATGGAGGACTCCGGGGAAGTGCACCAACCCCTAGAACTTAGACAAATGTGAAGGAAGAGACCAGTCCAAAACAAAAGAACACAATATCTTGTTGCAGAGAGTCCAGCAGCAGAGATCCCACATACCCAGAAGAGGCTGACAGAGTCTGAAGAAGGAGAACTTCACACTGGAGAGATCAGGGCAATGAACACAGAAGCCTCTTTACCATCTGTCATGGGATTCACTACTCACTGCTTTGGTGCCTTCTTGTGGCCAATCTGGAGATCAGCTCACAACCAGTCTGACACCCCCTCCTTCAGTTTCTCACCCAATGATTTGGTATTTGTATTGTAGAGGCTGGTAGGGCAGTGTGCTGGGAGAGAAGCTGAGCCCTGAGTAGGGTACGGGGCTTCTCTGATTAGGGGTCCTATAAAGGTAGCCAGCCAGTCAGGCAGCGGCACAGGAACCAGCAAGCAGAGCTGTAAACAGGGGAGTTTGAGTTTGAGTTTGCAAGGGGAGTTTGAGGGGAAGACCAAGAGGCAGGCAGAGGAACAGACAGGCTAGTGAAGGGAGTGTGTGGTGTTCTGGCAGTGTTGTGCTGCTCGCTGGGGGTTTGCTTTGCTGTGGGTGGTGGTGTTTTGGTTTGGTTTGTGCTTCCTGGACTAACAAAACTTAGGTGGGAAGGCTATGACAGAGGCAGCAGTGGTGGTGACCCAAGCAGTGTAAGACACAATGAAGATGACTGGATGTGGAAGCTGTGGTATGTACATGATCCTGGAGGGGGTACCTGAAAAGAGTTTCGTCTACATGAAGTGTCGCCTGATAGAGCTGATGGAAGAAAAGATCCGAGGATTGGAGATGCAGGTGAAAATTCTGGTTGAGTTTAGAAGGGGGTTCGAACAGATGATGGAGCAAAGACATGAGGAGGCTGAAGGGAAAAGCTCAGACTTGCAGATGGAAGCAGGACCAAAGAACTCTGAGGGGAGACTGCTGGCTGAGGAAAGTGGACTGTGGAAGCATGTGACTAAGAGAACCAGGCAGAGGAAAAGACGGGCTAGTAAAGGAAAAATAGAGCTCAGGAACAGGTTTGTGGAGTTGGAAAATGAAGAAGGGGCCCAGCAGCTGGTCGCTGAAGGTGAGAGGGCAAGGAAGAAGAGAAGAGCAGCTAATCCTATAGGAAGAAGAGAAGAGTCAATGGAGATAACAACACCAAATATGAGCCCCATGAGGATACGGGAATGGTTGTGGAGGATTGCAAGGGAGAATAGGAATCAAGAGGACTTGCAGCCAGAGGGAACAGGGGATAGACCGGAGAATCGCACCATCGCCAGGAAAAGGCAGGTCTAAGTGATTGGGGACTCCTGACTGAGAAGAATAGACAGGCCTGTAACTAGAGCTGATCCAGAGAACAGAAGGGTGTGCTGTCTGCTGGGTCCTAAGATATGGGATGTGGATCTGAGGCTGAAGAGGAGCCTAACGGGAGCAGGAAAGAATCCGCTGATTGTCCTTCATGTGGGAACAAATGATATGGCTAGATTCTCGCTGGAACGTATCAAGGGAGACTATGCCAGGCTGGGGAAGACGCTTAAGGAATTCGAGGCTCAGGTGATCTTCAGTGGGATTCTGCTGGTTCCTAGAGAAAGGCAACAAAGGTGTGAAAAGATTATGATGATCAACAGATGGCTCAGTCAGTGGTGCTATAAGGAGGGCTTTGGGATGTATGGCCACTGGGAGGCATTCATGGACAGAGGACTGTTCTCTTGGGATTGACTTCACCTGAGTAGGGTGGGAAATAGACTTCTAGGATGGAGGCTGGCACAACTGATTAAGAGAGCTTTAAACTAGGAATTTGGGGGAGATGGTTGGGAGATGTCCAGGTAATCTCCACGCTGGATTTTAACACCGAGAGGGAAGAAAACGAAGTAAGAAAGGATACAGCCGTGGGTAAGAGAATAGACATAAGGAGGAAGGGTAGTGTAGATACCAGTCTTATAGGTGGTAGAATGTCTGTGCCTAATCGGGTAAAGAATGTGAGAGAAGCCAAACAGCAAAAATTAAGATGCTTGTACACTAATGCGAGGAGCCTAGGTAACAAAATGGAGGAACTAGAGCTACTGATACAGGAAGTAAAACCAGATATTATAGGGATAACAGAAACATGGTGGAATTGTAGTTATGACTATAGTACAGGTACTGAAGGGTATGTGTTGTTTAGGAAAAACAGAAATAAAGGCAAAGGTGGTGGAATAGCATTGTATATCAATGATGAGGTAGACTGTAAAGAAATGATGGAATGGATAAGACAGAGTCTGTCTGGGCAAAAATCACATTGGGGAAGAAAGCTACTAGAGCCTCCCCTGGGATAATGCTTGGGGTGTGCTACAGACCACTGGGATCTGATTTGGATATGGATAGAGACCTCTTTAATGTTTTTAATGAAGTAAATACAAATGGGAATTGTGTGATCATGGGAGACTTTAACTTCCCAGATATAGACTGGAGGACAAGTGCTAGTAATAGGGCTCAGATTTTCCTGGATGCGATAGCTGATGGATTCTTCACAGTTGCTGAACCAACAAGTGGGGATGCCATTTTAGATTTGGTTTTGGTCAGTAGTGAGGACCTCATAGAAGAAATGATTGAAGGGGACAACCTTGGTTCAAGCGATCATGAGCTAATTCAGTTCAAACTAAATGGAAGGATAAACAAAAATAGATCTTGACTAGGTGTAGCTGGGTGGTCACCCCGCTCCTGCCCTAAAGGGCTTAAAACAGCCCTGGGAGAGGGCTGTGGCGGGGAAAAGCTAGGCTGATTGGGGGAAGCAGCCACAGCTGGGGCCATGCCCCAATCAGGCCACAGCTGGCCCTATAAGAGGGCTGAGGGCCAGAGGCTGTAAGACACTCTCTCTCTAGCTTCAGTTGAGAGAGAAGGACCTGGCTGCCTCGAAGCTGAAAAGGGTACCTGAGGTGGAGCAGTGCAGGGGAAGGACAGAGGGAGCTGGGGAGCTCCAGCCAAGAAAATCCCCAGGCTGCAGGCCTTGCTAATAGGGCCAAATAGGTACTGTGGCTGCAGAGGTGGCAGCCCAGAGATAGGCAAAGGCAGCAGGTCCTAACCCCCTTGCCAATGATGAGTGGCCATTACAAACTGCAGTCTGCCCCAGGGAATGGGGGCTAGATGCTGACTAGCAGTAGCCATAGACTGAGGCAAGGTGGGGATAGGGGGTTGGGGGGGTTCCCCTGGGAGGGCAGACCCAGAGTGAGGGGGCCCTGTGGCAGGCAGAACCCATGGGCAAAGGGCACCGGGGTCCGGGAGGGACATGGGGGCCAGTGGCAGGCGAGACCTCAGCCGGCAGAGGGCGCTCCGGAGCTGGAAAAGAGCTAATTCTCTGGACAACCAGCAGGCGGCGGCTCGCTGGTGAGTTGTCGCCCAGCCACACAATGGTTTTTGATTTCAAAAGGGCTAACTTAAAAAAAATTAAGGAAATTAGTTAGGGAAGTGGATTGGACTGAAGAACTTGTGGCTCTAAAGGCGGAGGAGGCCTGGAATTACTTCAAGTCAATGTTGCAGAAACTGTCAGAAGTCTGCATCCCAAGAAAGGGGGAAAAAATCATAGGCAAGAGTTGTAGACCAAGCTGGATGAGCAAGCATCTCAGAGAGGTGATTAAGAAAAAGCAGAATGCCTACAAGGAGTGGAAGATGGGAGGGATCAGGAAGGAAAGCTATCTTATTGAGGTCAGAACATGTAGGAATAAAGTGAGAAAGGCCAAAAGCCATGTAGAGCTGGACCTTACAAAGGGAATTAAAAACAATAGTAAAAGGTTCTATAGCCATATAAATAAGAAGAAAACAAAGAAAAAAGAAGTGGGACCGCTAAACACTGAGGATGGAGTGGAGGTTAAGGATGATCTAGGCATGGCCCAATATCTAAACAAATACTTTGCCTCAGTCTTTAATGAGACTGATGAGGAGCTTAGGGATAATGGTAGGATGACAAATGGGAATGAGGATATGGAGGTAGATATTACCACATCCGAGGTAGAAGCCAAACTTGAACAGCTTAATGGGACTAAATTGGGGAGCCCAGATAATCTTCATTGAAGAATATTAAAGGAATTGGCACATGAAATTGCAAGCCCATTAGCAAGAATTTTTAATGAATCTGTAAACCCAGGGGTTGTACCATATGACTGAAGAATTGCTAACATAGTTCCTATTTTTAAGAAAGGAAAAAAAAGTGATCCGGGTAACTACAGGCCTGTTAGTTTGACATCTGTAGTATGCAAGGTCTTGGGAAACATTTTGAAGGAGAAAGTAGTTAAGGACATTGAGGTCAATGATAATTGAGACAAAATACAACACGGTTTTACAAAAGGTAGATCGTGTCAAACCAATCTGATCTCCTTCTTTGAGAAGGTAACAGAACTTTTAGACAAAGGAAACACAGTGGATCTAATTTACCTTGATTTCAGTAAGGCATTTGATACAGTTAAACATGGGGAATTATTAGCTAAACTGGAAAAGATGGAGATCAATATGAAAATTGAAAGGTGGATAAGGAACTGGTTAAAGGGGTTGTACTGAAAGGTGAACTGTCAGGCTGGAGGGAGGTTACTAGTGGAGTTCCTCAGGGATCGGTTTTGGGACCAATCTTATTTAATCTTTTTATTACTGACCTTGGCACAAAATGTGGGAGTGTGCTATTAAAGTTTGCGGATGACATAAAGCTGGGAGATATTGCCAATACAGAGAAGGATCGGGATATCATACAAGAAGATCTGGATGACCTTGTAAACTGGAGTAAAAGTAATAGGATGAAATTTAATAGTGAAAAGTGCAAAGTCATGCATTTAGGGATTAATAACAATATTTTTTTGTTATAAACTGGGGACACAGCAGTTGGAAGTAACAGAGGAGGAGAAGGACCTTGGAGTATTGGTTGATCACAGGATGACTATGAGTCGCCAATGTGATATGGCTGTGAAAAAAGCTATTGCGGTCTTGTGATGCATCAGGCGAGGTATTTCCAGTAAAGATAAGGAGATGTTAGTACCATTATACCAGGCACTGGTGAGACCTCATCTGGAATACTGTGTGCAATTCTGGTCTCTCGTGTTTAAGAAGGATGAATTCAAACTGGAACAGGTACAGAGAAGGGCTACTAGGATGATCCGAGGAATGGAAAACCTGTCCAAGGAGACTCAAAGAGCTCGGCTTGTTTAGACTAACCAAAAGAAGGCTGAGGAGAGATATGATTGCTCTCTATAAATATATGAGAGGGATAAATACCAGGGAGGGAGAGGAATTATTTAAGCTAAGTACCAATGTGGACACAAGAACAAATGGATATAAACTGGACATTAGGAAGTTTAGACTTGAAATTAGACGAAGGTTTCTAACCATCAGAGGAGTGAAGTTCTGAAACAGCCTTCCAAGGGGATCAGTGGAGGCAAGAGACATATCTGGCTTCAAGACTAAGCTTGATAAGTTTATGGAGGGGATGGTATGATAGGATAGCCTAATTTTGGCAATTAATTGATCTTTGACTATTATCGGTAAATATGCCCAATGGCCTGTGATGGAATATTAGATGGGCTGGGAACTGAGTTACTACAGAGAATTCTTTCCTGGGTATCTGGCTGGTGAGTCTTGCCCACATGCTCAGGTTTTAGCTGATTGCCATATTTGGGGTCGGGAAGGAATTTTCCTCCAGGGCAGATTGGCAGAGATCCTGGGGGTTTTTCACCTTCCTCTGCAGTGTGGGGCACGGGTCACTTGCTGGAGGATTCTCTGCACCTTGAAGTCTTTAAACCATGATTTGAGGATTACAATAGCTCAGACATAGGTTAGGGGTTTGTTACAGGAGTGGGTGGGTGAGATTCTGTGGCCTGCGTTGTGCAGTGGGTGGGACTAGACAATCATAATGGTCCCTTCTGACCTTAAAGTCTATGATTCTATGATCTCTCCCTCCCCCCCCCCCGCGCTTTAGAGTCCTCTTTATCACTCAGGGTGATCCCTCTTCATGGCTTGGCCCTCTGGCCAGGTCACTATAGTCCTCCCCTTCCAGGGTATCAAAGTCCTACTGGACAAACTGCTCCACTGCCCAGTCTATGCCACTTCGCCAGTGGATGGTAGGGAACCTCCCATTACTCTGTGTTTCATCCTAGGGGACCCTATGCCCAACAACTATGGTCTGCTCAAGCTCTGACCATGTTGCTGTTTCCCTGGTCTTCTTCCTACCTTTTCTTCCTATATTCTGCCCCCCTTCTAGGTTACCACTGAATCTTCCTCTGCTCCCTGTGGCTATTTCACCTCCTCTCAAGTTCTTGCCAGAGTCTGAATTCTAAGGCAAGATTCCAGGATTTATTCCTTGCTAGAACTCCTCCTGGTCTGTTGCCAACTCCCCTCTTCTCTAGAAAATGACTGTAGGGTTCCTCTCTGAAGTCTTCTCTTACCACCAACTTCCCCTCTTTTTGCCTTTTCCAACTCCTCTCCCAGTTGGACTTCATCAACCATTCGGCCTTATCAGCCCTGACTCTCCTCCAGGTGCAGTCTGTCACAGAGTTAATTGGTCCTTTTCCCCTAGTCAGGGCTTGTGTGGGGTAGACACCCCATCACACCATCTAAGGATGGTGTTGTGCTGCCTATTCTTCTCCATGGGGGAAGAATGATCCAGTGATGAGCTCTGCAATGGATCCTTCTCCTCTTTGCTCTCATGATTTAGAGTAGCAGGGAGCAGTTGTGAAAACTGATGATAAACTGGAGTGAATTGCCCAGTCAGATCCATTGCAATCTCTGTTCTTGTAGAATGAAGGAGACCAAGTCGGTTCCCTCCATTCTGGAAGCACCGTCAGCAATGGAGACATGGATCCGTATGTTACCAGAGTGGGAATCAGGCTTGTTCCCTGCACTGAGGAGCCCTCCTTCATGACCAACAGAACCTTCTACTCTTATGGCACTGACACTGAAGAAGAATTCATCTCAGTCCATTTCCTTGTTCCAGATCCAGAGGCTGGTGTCACTGAGGCTCTGGAATTATTATCTTGACCCCTGAAGAGGGCCTTGCAGTAGAGGATTTAGCTGCTAAAACATTTTTCAAGAGAAGGCCCTATAAGTGGTTCTTCCTTTCTTTCTTGGCATCTGGTGGAAAAGATCTACAAACAAAGCATTGGAAAGGGGAATGTTCCTCCCCAAAGCAGCTGGGAAGGCCAGGATAGGATAGGAGATGCAATGCCTGAACTCCAGATTCTGGATAGTCCTCCATATTGGATCCAACTGGGAACTGCTTGCAGAAGGCTCCAGTGATCCTGCAGCACCACAAGGGATCCATCCAGACTGAGAATGTGCAGAGCTCACCCTAGAAAAACTGCAGTTACTGATAAAATGTCCCCCCAAAACTCTCCTCCATTTCCATCCCCATCCCCACTGCTTAGCCCAAAAGCCTCAAAGCAGCCAAACACCAGACCAGCTCCTCAAGGGAATGCATCCTCCTTCTCCTCGTCCTGGTGCTGAATGAACCAATTGAACTGAACGATGCAGTTCCAGCTTCACAGCAATCCCAGTGCTTCCAGCCTCAAGAGAGCAAAAGTCATGAGATTTGGCCCCCAAATTATAACATTTTTAAAAAATCACCTCCTGGTTTTAGTCTGTCATCTGACTTTTAAACTCCCCTCTACTCCTCTACCAATGTGTATGTGAGAATTTCAGTTTGAAAAGTCAACATTTAGTGCACACAAAATGGACACCTCTCACTGGCTGCTCAGATGGCAACTCTCCTAGGAGATTGGAAAATTGCCATCCATTTCCTATTACTTACTTGACTGGACTGTCTTCCCTCGTAGTTTGATTCCTTTGATAGAAGAAGGGCTGGCTGGTAAAGAGTTTGTGATCCGCTGACCTAATCATGGTTCACACTTGCACATAGAACTTACATTACTTTTTAGGGTTGAAGAGTTCCAGATATAGATATTAAAGAACTTTAAACTTATATCCTTCCCTGACTCCACCCCCCAATTTGTCTGTCTTCATTCCTCCCCTGGCTTCCCTGGTTCTAGACACCTTTCCCTCCCTCCTGCCCCTCACATTCCCCTGAATGCCACTTCCCTGCAACCCCTTCATCTGCCTCCTGCCCCCCAGTGCCTGCTCCCCTCACTCTCCCCATCCTCCTTTCACAGGGTCTCTGCTGCTCCTCACAGTCCCTGGGTCCTGTCCAGCCCTCTGAGTCATACAGGGGAGCCATGTTACTGTGGGCTTCAGACTCACTCAGAACAGTGGAAAGCAGAAGCCAACTTTAATAAGGGTGCCCTAACTACCACATGCTGACAGACTGTAGGTTGATGGCAGCATCTTACTGGCTTCAACCCCATTGACAGTAACAAGAGATGGTGGCAGTTTTGAATAAGGGAAAATCAGTGAGTTGGCGCCTTTCATCGTGCGGTATTGTCAACCACAAGAGATCAGAAATTGTGAGTTGGATCCCTCAGAATCATGAGATTGGCCCAAAAAATCAGGTGGTTTTTTTTAAACATTCTTCTGCAATATTGGTGTCTTTTCACTGTTGAATGCCCCCCTACCCCAGTGTGTGGCAACTAGTAGTGTTGCCCACTCTCGCCAATGTATTGGGTAAGATGATTTTGGTCCCAACTGCAGGAGCTGTCGCACCCACATCTGCTGTAAATATCCTACTCCCACGCCCCAATCAGTTCTTTCCCCTGCAGCTTCCCCTAGTCTCACCTCTGCTCCTCCATGGGCTTTTCACCCCCTCTGCCCCTTCCCAGGTCGGGTGCTGTAGGGGGAGGGAGAGGAGCAATGATGCCATCCTATCTGTGTGGCTCACAGGAGGGGTGGAAGTGGGGATAGGGGGGCAGAGCCACCAGGATCTTTGCTCCCCTCCTCCCTTGCTGGGAGAATGGCCAATGGATGGGAGACTTTGCCATCTTCTGGCATTGCTGAACTTCACAAAGGGCTGGACTTTCTTGTGTCATTGTGAGATGAGCTCCAGCCACCTCTGAAAACCAGCAACTGCACATCACACAACAAAAACACCAACCCAGGAACCAATCCCTGCAACAAAGCCTGTTGCCTACTCTGTCTCATAGCTATTCAAGGGACACCATCATAGGACCTAACCACATCAGCCACAACATCAGGCGCTCGTTCACCTGCACATTTACCAATGTGATATATGCCATCATGTGCCAGCAATGCCCCTCTGCCATGTACATTGGCCAAACCAGACAGTCTCTATGCAAAAGAATAAATGGACACAAATCAGACAGCAAGAATTATAACATTCAAAAACCATTTGACACTGGCACTTTACAGCATTGAAACTGGCAGCGCTCAGGAGGGTGTTTTTTTTCAGCAATCGTTCCAGTGGTACAGACGCGATAAATCGACTGCTGAGCACTCTCCCGTCGACTCCAGTATTCCACCAGAATGAGAAGCGTAAGCGGAGTCGACGGGAGAGCATCAGCTGTTGACTTACCACAGTGAAGACACCGCAATAAGTAGATCTAAGTACTTCGACTTCAGCTACGCTATTCACGTAGCTGAAGTTGCGTATCTTAGATTGACCCCAAGTGGTAGTGTAGACAAGCCCTAAGATTCCTGACCCCGATGCTTCACTTTATCTGGGCTTTTGGTTTTAGAGCCCGTCTGAATCCCCAGATTTCTTGTTGTCTTTCCTACACATAAAGCAAAAAGATACTCTATGAGAAGGGAAGAAAAACAAAGGGAGCAACTAGAAAGTCTGTGTGTGCTCTAACAAGCTGTATTAGCAACTCTACCTCTCAAAATGGCTATTTCAGCAGAGTTCTTAACAATTAAATGATGCAGTACACAGAAAGCAAAGGTATGACAGCTACATAGCTACATTCTTTGGTTATTTTTAAAACTAATGGGTAGGTTGTTAATAAAACACTGATGTAACAAACATCCTGTTTTGTTCTAGCCTGAGAATCATATTTGGTTTGTCGCTTTGAATTATATAAACTGGTTTGCACCTCTAAACAAGCCAGCTGTAGGTGGCAAAAAGGAAGGCCAGACCACCACAAACACCTACAGCCCACGTACCCCAGCACATCAGTTAAAGTTTTGATTCATGCCTGATAATTTATTTTAATGTGTTTTTTTTAAATATAGAAATTAATGGTGAACTTAAACATTTCTGCCCACCTTCCCTTTACTGCCTGATTTTTTACATTAGAAATTTTAGGTCTTCAGATACCTTTCTTTGCTGAAGGACTTTGACATAACAGGAAAAAATTAAAAATAAGTATAAAGATGTCTTTATATATCATAAATAAGCACTATAGTACTGTTTACCTTCAACAACACTGTCTGAATAGTCCCCTCCTTAAACTGTTTTGCAAAAGAACTGTAATGTAAGCAAATAAGAATTCAGAAATCATCACTTCATATTGTCAATATTAACTCACTGACTAAAATTCCTTTAAAATGCAGTTCTACTTTGAAAATGGTCTTTGTGAAAATAACATTTTCTTGCCCATCAAACCTGTTGTCACCTGTTTTTTGGATAACATTGATAACTCAGAAAGATATAGAGGAACTTGTCAGAGACCTAAATGAGATTCTGGTAAGGGTTCTGAATTCCTGGTGTGCACCCTCGTTCTCTCTCAACTCTTTGCCCTCTTTCCTTCTGTGCAAAAATCCTCAGTAGGAGTGAATAGTAGCAGGTGGTTATGAAAATGGTAAGATCTTAGAAATTCCATAAAGGATTCAGAATAAGAGCCTTTACTCCAAAATTAAGTATCAGTTCTCCCCTAAAATACCCCAGAGCCCTAGGTCTCGTGGAGGACAGATGGGTTAAACAACTCTAGAGATTCAAGTCAAAAACATCTTGGAGATATTTCAAAAACTAAAAAAAAATCTTTCAGAATGTGATAAATCTCAGTACTGTAAATTCCACAAGTGAAATCCTGGCCCCATTGAAGTCAATGGCAAAACTCCCATTCACTTCAATGGGGTTTAGGATTCAGCTTGTATCTCTAAAACATCTTGATTCATGTGAAAATTTGTACACTCTCAAAGAACCCAACCACTCCTTGTGGCCAGAGATTGTGAGTGAGAAATGTCAGGCAGGTTGGTTTTGATCTGAGGAATTCAAGAAGGGGGCTTCAAATCTGGTGTATATTGGAAAGCTAGATATTGTAAGGGTTTTGTTTGTTTGTTTGATTGATCAATTGATTGATTTTGGGTTGTTTGTTTGTGAGTTGTATACTCCTTTTCAATAAGAACTTGCTAATGCGTGAAATCAAAAATTAAATAGAATGACTAGCTAGACTCTATGAAGCCACATATGAAAGATGTATGACAGTTTCCTTCCTTTTAAAAGAATGACCCTTCTCTAGAGCTATAGCAGTAAGTGGGGTGGGGGGTAGGCAGGCGTAGCATAGATACATCCCTCAACCCCATGAAACCAGTTTGCTTTCAAAACTCAGAAGAGACTGATCAAAAATGGCGAACAAGATCATATATGTAGACTTAAAAATTTTACCAAAGGCAAGAGAGTCTCCAACTTCAGATTCAGGTAAAGAACATCTTAATACTATTTTTTTATGAAGGCAAATATTAAAAAGCTTTCATGATTTGTTAAAAGGGGTTTTCATTTTGTTATTAGAAGTACTGCATAGTTAAATAATTTCAGATCCACATGAGACTGTGGTAAGTAGCAGCAATACATTTGGAGTCAAAACTATAGAGCTACGCAGCATTTCTAGTAACAGATTGAAAATCACTTTTCAACTAAGGTTAAAAAATTACAAACACAATAACTTTTCTGACCATAATAGCCACTCTGATCTCAAGTGGCTGAAGCCAAGAGCAATCTCCAGTGCTTTGGATTAGTTTGTTAAGCTCCAATATTGTATTCAAATTCAGTGTTGCGTCTCCATATTTCTAGCCAAAAAGACACTAACGGCAGCTAAAGGTGTGGATGTTGTTTTTGCAAAGAAGGCACTGAATGAAGAAAATTGTTTGTTTCTTTTTAATATTAGTTTTTAACCAGGGGGATTTAATAATAGCACAATGTTAAAAGGTCTTTCAATATTCTTCTCCTTGTAATAATCAACAAAGCACCAACTGTATAGCTTTTAAAAAAATCCAGCACTGAGATTATTTTATTATGAATATTAATGATAGCATTTGAAATATGACATTTCCCTTGTGTTGATGTATTTTAGCGTGTGATAATCACAATACATATGGGACAAGATTTTCAAAAATAGAAATGTAAAGTTAGGGTCTTTAACTAGGGTTTTCAGGGTGGCCTATGGAATTTGGGCACCCTACTCCTATTAAATGTCAGTGGGAGAAGGACCCTTAAGGCTCCTTTGGAAATTCCAGGCCTAATTCCATATTTAGGCATCTAAATAAGTGACCTCATTTTCAAAAAAGCTTAGCTCCCTGCAGCTGCCATTGACTTTAGCAACAACTACTGAGTGATAAGCACTATTGAAAATGAGGCCACTTTCTAGGCAGTGGCACCAATTAGCAGTCACTGGGGAATGCTCCCCACACTACAAGGTTTTTGCACTTGCTCAAAGTTCCAGAAAAAGGCTACTATCTGCAGGCCCAGATTAACCAGTATGTACTTGGTGCATGTATTCAGGTGCCCCATCTCAGGACCGGGCCAAACTTGAGTGGCACAGGGCCATGTGCAGTGCTTAATTTGTGCCCGGGTTCACCCAGGCTGAGCCCTGGCACCTCTAGGCTTGGCAGTTCATAGCCCCAGCATCTCTGGACTTGCCATGTCAGTTATGAAAGTAAAAAAAATTTCTTGAGCTCTGGCATCTAATTGCTTGAGCCCCAGCTCCTCTTTCATTACAAATTAAGCACTGTCTGTGTGTGGGGTGGGCAGCCAGGATCGGGAGTTGCTGCGCCAGCCCAGGACAGGAGTGGAGAGTTGAACTGGGGGTGCTGGTGAGTGGCCAGGAGGGTTCTGAGGGTGGTGGGTGAGGGGATGGGGGTGAATGAGGGATATTGGTGTGGTGGAAATTGGGGCTGAGATGTTGCAGGGGAGTGGCAAATGTTAGGAGCTGTGGCCAGTGGGGCTGAGATGTTGAGGGTTGCAGCAAGCACAATGTATGTCAGGGCTGCTGGTGTGTGTGTGGGTGCAGTCAGGATAAGTGGGGCTGGGGAAGGGCTGTTGGGGTATATGGGGGGTTGGCAGGGCATTTGGGGGTGTATGTGTGTGGTGGGGTGAGGGAGCATTCGGGGGTCAGATCAAAAAGTTTTCCCCCCAAGAAATATCTGAATTGGTGCCACTGTTATTGAGGTGCATAAATACAGTTTTAAAAACCTAACATTAGACTCCTATTTATGAAAATCTTAGTCATATTATTTTTCATTTTTGTTTGGAGCTGGGGGCTGTACATTTGTGCAACTATAAATGATAAAACCCTTTTGTGCCACATTGTGGGTGACTGGGATAAAATGAATAATAGCAAACCAACTTTCATGGATCTGAAAATGTACCATGGGTAAATGTATCAGATCCATAAATCCAGGTGGTATCAGCAGAGCCTGGCAAGATTGTTTCCTAAAAGAGTAGCCCCAGATTATTGGAGATGAGGGCACAAGTGTCTCCTTTGAGTATCGCAAACCAACTTCCAACTCTTTTTAATAATTAAAATCATTATAGTTATTGGCATTGTTTCTTCTTTCAGGAGACAGGAACACGTATGCAGTCCTGCAAAGGCCTCAGAACTTGGATAGCCCATCAGAGACTTCCCCCTCTGGTAACTCTGCAGAGATATACATTTAGTTCAACTTCATTTCATCTGGGGAAACTTCATTTCGTTTGAATTTGAAGTCTTTACGCAAGGGGAAATCCTGAACCATCTTTGCATGCACAGATGGCCCTGAAACATGGCAGAATGTATCCAGTGCCACAGGGCAGTGGGGGATAGGAGTCTGAGAGAGTGTGTAAAGTGTCTGCACCTAGTGGAGCATGGAACACAACTTCATGGGGGTATCAGAGTGGAGGGAGGTTTTGGAATGTGTGGGGGGACAGGGCTGGTGAAGTCACACAGCCATAGATCTCCCTCTCACGCTCACTATTCATGTGTGTAAGTATCTGTGTCTACAGGGGCTACTGCAGACCCACCTGAGGCTGCAGTAACAACCACAAAGTAGCTCTGCTGCTGCTCTGCAGACTGGGCGGGGGCGGATTCCGTCGCTGTTGAAGGCTCCATTGCACCACCCAAGTTCATGAGCTTTGCATGATTGCTGTGTTTTGTAATTATCTGCATATAGTATAATTTTAACTGCAAATACAAGCAGTTTCCAGATGGTGTGGGATCCCATTGTAGGTGAGTATTTCACTGAGAAAATGTTTAGCTCTCTGACCTGCTTCTACAAGGTGAAGGAGCTTTCTGAGTAAAAGTTGTCTATCCCAGAGATGAGCATATGAAACTAAATGAGGATTATTTATTAGAATAAAATATAAATTTATGTTATTCATTTTATCCCCAGTCAGCCACTATGAGGCTAGGTCCTGGCTTCCCTGCCCCAGCACAACCCAATGCAGGCTCCTAGCCTAGGGCCTAGACACCTCAAACTTTCTGGGGGAAATGAAGACAGATTCATTCTAGCAGCCTTTTCCCCTTGGAGGCTGGCTACTCTTCATAAGTCCCTTTCTTCATACTGCAGCATGACTGCTGTTAGAGACTCAGGCTCCAAAGGGATCCTGGTGTCCTGTCTCAAATCCCGAGGAATTCCCCTGGGTCCTAGCCTCCCCTGGAGCACTCCTGTTCCAGAAACCAGTCTGAGGGCAATTCCTTTTATTAAAGAAACTGGGCTGGGTATGCATGAGGATTATGAGGACCCCAACATGTATTTACTGCTTGTCATACAGTCCCAGGAAAAATCCCAGAGAATCAGGGAAATGTCCAAAGGAAACTCTGTGGATTGGGATCACAGGCGGAGACTTTCAAAGCCAACTAGTAGATATACCCAGGCAACTCCCATTTTTAAAAAGCGAGTTACATGGCTAAATCCCCTTATCAGCCTTGAAAATCTCAGCCACAGCATTTCAGCTGGACATTCTCTTCAAGGGGTCTTTCCCTTATGAGGCCCTGTGGACCATGCAGGAGGAAAGACCTCCAAAGGATCCTTAGGTCTGTCTTGTGTATCCCAGGGTCTCTGTGCAGGAAGCTGGCATCTGTGTGGTGCTTTCTGTTCTCCCACTCCCCCATGGCAACACGGCATCTGTATGGCAGCAGCTTCTTTCTATTAAAATCCAAACATTTCTTTATTATTTGCAGGCCCTGGCTCTCAGTGTTCATTCTGGCTCTATGTTACTCTAGTCCTGGGAATTATTGCACTGAGTCTGCTGCATGCATTGATCTTCTTGTCTATGCAGGGTGAGTACCATCACTGTCTGGATAACACCCAGCCCTTGATTCTATAAGTTCTTGTGCTGCACGATGCAGCAGGTTGTGCAAGATTGTAACTCTACATCCTATGGAACTAAAGGATCTTTAGATCTCTCTTGTGTACCCAAATGTGACCTGTTGGCACAAAGTAGGGTTAAGCTGTAAGAATAGTCTCTCAGCACTGAGGGGTAATAAGTCTCAGCCCCCTGTGTACACACATATTTTTCACAAAAGTGCTGGGTAAAAGAAAGTTGGAGTATGGGCAGGTGAAGAATGGGTGTATATGAGAGACAAGGCTCTAGTATACTCCATATGTGCTTTTTGGGTGTCTACCTGTGTGTTCTTCTTAGGCCTAACTCCTGCTGTTAGGCAGAAATAATTTGGTGACTACCCAGCAGCCTGCCCGTTAATAATAGATTTGGTTCCTCTTCACTCCCTGCCCATCATCTTTTACCTTGTGCACAACACTAATTTGTAATGTGCAGAATCAAGCCCACCCTGTTGGATTCATTTTATCCTATGGTTTATTTGTTCTATCTTGGAAATGTGCTGAATATATTTTCCTGGGCCATTATAGTAGGAGATTCCATATCATCCAATTGTGTTAAAATTACCTTTCAACTCCCCAGCATTTTCACTAGTAGTAATGTGGCTTTGTGTAAGGCCTGTGCCCTGATGCCTATGAGAGAATGGAGGTAACTGAGTGAGCTCTCTGCTGGCATCTGCTGGAGGCAAGGGGAGTTGACTGAGTGAGGCAGGTATCTCAATTAAACATCAACTATGTTCTTGCTGGCATCTGCTGGAGAGCAAGGAGAGTCAACTCAATGATGCAGTACCCCATTTACATATTAATTGCGGATAGTTTGGGGACACTGGGGTATTATTTAGCTAAATTTTATACTTGGAGCCAATATTTTAGAGAGCATCCTGTGGGGAAGCACCTAGGCAAGGCCTGAACAATGATTTAATTACATTCCTGGTAATTATTTTCTGTAAGCCTTCAGCAGTAGTAACTTTTAGTTCTTTTTTCCATCCTCCTCTACCAATATTTCTAACTCATAAGTGTTGTTAGTTGTTGGCTGCAGGGGGCGATGGAAGCTCCCTAAAATTGGGGGGGACTGCCAGCACCCAAACTGTGGTGCCGCCATCCCACGCTGCCCCTGTCCCCCTCCTCTCCTGCCTTCGCACCTCCCCTTCTCCCCAAGATCTGATGCTGCCCCTTCTCCCTGAGTCCCCTCCCTCATGCTGCCCATTCCCCCTGAGGCCCACCCTCATGCCTTCCCTTCTCCCTAAGCCCCTGTCCTCACACCACCCCTTCCCCTGAGATCCTGTCCCCACGCCGTCTGTTCTCCCAAGGCCCCAGTCCTGTACCACTTCTTCCCCGCAAGACCCTGCCTCCCGCTCACTCCTCTCCATTTCCTCCTCCAGCTGTTGCTCGCCCTTATGGCCAGTAAAAAGTGGGAGGGCATACCCCTCCCACTTTTAAAAGGGATGCGGCCATGGTCCCCTGACCCCCTGTTCCGGCGCCCCGGATTTTCTGCACCTGTGTTCTCTGTGTGTTGCACCAGCTTTGTGCAGATAGCTGATGCATCAGGCCTCAATCAAACTGCCCAAGAAGACCATGGACTCAGTTCAGTAGCGAAGGACATATGGCAAATGTGTGTATTATCCCTGAGAATAGTGATGACATCTATAGACATGACTTTGGATCTGTGCCTGCATTTCAGTCATTGTTTATGTCATGGTGGGAATCTGGTACTAAACAGACTTTAGAGAGGAATTTGGAAGTGATCCCTAACACTTTCCATTATATAAAATTCTGGCAAGCTTTCTTTGAGCAGCTGTCAGACCTCCATTGTTTGCAGCAGGGCTTTGGAATTCAGTAGCAATTTTCCTCCTCTCATTTTTGTTCCTCAGGAGAATTTTGGCATTGTGCTCAAACAATGACTGAACATGAACAAGGTAAAGAACTGGGCCCCCACTGCCATAGCAGCAGCAACACACACTGCTCCCAGGAATGCCTGGGATCTGCCAGGGCAGTAAAAGGGGCAAAGTCAGGTTCTTCACTCCCAGTTGTCCATCCTCCCCTCTGGGGGCACCACAGAGGAGCTCTCCCAACTTCTGGTGTGGAGTGAGAGGGAGAGCACCCCAAGCCAGGCTTCTCTCATCTACACCACAGACCCAGCACATGGTTCCAGTGACCTAGTCTCACACCTTCTGCTACCAGCTAATGTAGCTATTCCTGTAGCTCAAGTGCTAGCAGTCTGTGTTTTGGTGCTAAAATCCTGAGGTGCATATAGGAGGAGGGGTTTCTACAGTGGCATATAATAAAGTTTGTTTTTAACCTTTTCTTTAATAAAAATAGGAATCTACCTATAACAAAATGACCTTAAAAGAAAGTTATTTAGGTTGCAAAGCCAAGCACTTAAAAGTTGTGAAGTGCCAGATTTACAGTTGCTTGTGAAATCTTAATTCTTCTCCTTTGTGCATATGTATTATGATATAGTCTTTAATTACATGATCACAGCCTTTTTCCACAGAATCCCTGCTTCATTCAGTGCCCAGGATGGACACACAAGGAGGCAGAATGGGGATTGCATAGGCAACCTTAAATCTGGCATTTCCTAACATTCAAGTGCTTGCTTTTGCAACCTAAATGAAGTTTAGCAACCTAACTAATTTTTTGGTTTTAATGTAATAATATTGACACTAACAAAAACTGGTGCACTAAATAGCCACATCCCATTATTCATTATATAATACTAGTAGTAAAATACCTTCTTATACCAGCTCTAAATGTGTCCTTATTGACCATGCTCCTTTCCATTAATGTGTGCTCTCCTTAGACTGTCACACAGTGACACTGGCCCTTTAAAAGAGAGCAAGGCCAGTGCACCTGTGCTGGTCAGTTGACCCCAGTTGAACTCTAAAAGAGGGCACTTGGGCTTGGTGAGAGGCAGTCTGGATGAGTCAGGCTAGGAACCAGTCAGGAAAGGGGTAGAGAGTAGCCATGTGGCTCTCACTGCCTGCTCCCTGGGAACAGAGGCAGGGAAACCCAAGCAGCAGGACTGCTAGAGTCCCCTGGGAGGGTAGGCAGAAGAAACCTGAGAACTAAAAGAGGAAATATCTCTGGGAGCTGTAGCCCAGGGTGAGTTTCAAAACTGTGTTTCTGTTGATTTGACCTAAGCTTGTGTGGATTTTCAGAACCCAAAGCAGTGGTAACTTAACTGTTTCTCTCCAGGCACTGTCAGGAATAAATCCACAGGGACACAGCTCTTCCATCTGATAAATGATTGGTTCAAACTAGAGTGCTTTTACCTAAAACTACTTTTTTTATTAGGTCTCAGGTGCATGTGCACACACACACACACACATATGCTGTAACAATAGGTTCAGAGCATCCTAAACCTTTATATTTACCAAAGTTTAAGATGGTTTTGAGGAATCAACAGCCAGCTTTCCAGGGGCCCTCCTTTCATCTAGCTGCCAGGGAACTTAGGTGTCAGATCCTCGCCCAACTAAAAGCTTCCTTGACAGCTCCCAAGCATATTCTTTCACCTAATCTTTTATATCTAACTTTAAACAAAGCACATAACACCTAGCAACTCCTAGTGGGTCACCCTAGTAACCCCTACTTTTAGCAAACTACTCATTATTTCTTATCATCAAAGCATTTCTAGTCATGGCAGCAATAAAACTTACATGTCAAAGGTGTCAGAAACATTTAAAACGAAGGCCGGCTGTCCAAACATTCCTTCTATTTTCACAGTACATTAACTCCTTGTTCCATCCTCCCATTCTGATTAGCGGAACTGCAAACATACAGCTGCACCACCTTGCCTCTCAGGGTCCCAAAAATTATTCCTAGCTATGTGATGTTTGGATTTCAGCTAGCAGTGGCTGAACACACAAAATGGCTGACTTGCAGTACTGTCAAGTTCTGGGCTAACACGCAGGAATATCAAATTCTGGGTTACATTTGGATAATAAAGCTGCATAAAAAAGACTGTGGGTATGGCAGTGAGTCCTTACCAATCTGGAGAGAAGCCCTACTGTGTTAGTCTCCATGCTAGTCCCCTACATGAACTATTATGTTACACACCTCTCTAGATGGTCTGCCACTTGTTGTGAGTCCTATTGTAAATTCAAAACTGTTGTTTCATTCAGCACCAACTTTGAATTTAGCCATTTGTGTGCTACAGATTCAACAGGGAGAAGACATGTAAAAGAACGTGAAGATGGCAATCCAAAACACCCCAAAGCTGGATATGCTTAAGGTTGCCATCACAACTTTAATTCTGTCCCCGGTGTGTAGACATGATGCTAGTCTTTAACAGTCATGACTGTTCTGTTTTTCTCCCCTGAACTCCTGTTTCATTCAGTATGCATCACTACCACATGAGGGAAGGTGTTTGGATTTTTGATTTTGGGGAAAAAATAGAAAATTTACATTAAAAGGTTAGTCTTCACTCTGCCTCCTTGTATGTATGCATTATGGTAAGTCTCTAATTACTTTATCATATGTTTTCCCACACAATTCCTGTCTCATTCAATGCACATTTTTTCTCTAGGGAATATCCTAAATTTTCTTTCAGGTTCCTACTGCCTCCTGCTGAGGTATATGAGCTGCTCTAAAAAGGTCTCACTTTAAAAAAATATAATGGGGAAAGTGCATTTTTATCATTCTCTTCATTTTGAAGGAAGCTGAAACACTTTTCCTGAAACTTTCAAAATAAGAAAGGGAAAAAAATGATCCCAAGCTAAGAAGAAATGTACATATTTTCATCCCCCAAAATAAAAATAACAGTTATAAGCATCTGAAAATAACATTTTAGAATGAGAGATTTGCAGCCTTAACTATAGATATTTTGTGTGCTCTGCCTGTAATACAGACAGGAAAGTATATTTTCCATGTATTTTTTCCCCTACACTCAGGTTTCAGCTGTCCTGATAACGCCCAAAATTCATCCAAAGAACTCCGTGTAAATGCTTCAATGATGCTGGCCAAATTAAAAGAAAACCTATGTGGAAAGGAAGGGAGCAGGAAAGCAGGTAACCACTTCTTGAGTCACACTCCCTTTTACCATAGTTATTTATCTTATGGTAGTGTCCAGATGCCAAATTGGAATTGGGCCCCAATGAGCTATGTGCTGTACAAATTGAGGTGGAAAGTCCCAGATCTGAAGAGTTTACAGTCTCAGAAAAAGTGTATAATCATTACTGTCCTGGAGGCAAGAACGGTGTACTAAAGAGAGAAACAGTTTAGAAGAGGATAAACAAAGGGATGGAATGATAGGAGGGAGAGATGTCACCAGGAGGTGCTCTGTTGATCTCTTTCTTTACTCTGTAGAACATGCCCCATGTGAGTACTGCCCAGTCAGATGGGTTCTGCATGAGAGGAAATGCTACTACTTCTCTGAGAAGAAGAAAACCTGGAGTGATAGTGAGAAGTACTGCAGCTCCCAGACTTCTAGCCTGGCTGTGATTGACAGCGAGGAGGAGAAGGTGAGGAAACAACTGATTCACACTTCTAATGGAGTGAAGTCAGCAATATATATTTATCAGGGTGAAGGAGTTCCTTCGATGTCCAAGACAAATCTCTGAAAATCGCTTTTCCCTCAGTTTATTAACTTGCAGAACAAGAAGTGCATTAGACCACTATCTATCTGCCCTTGTGCATTAAGACATCATGTTCAGGTGTGTTATATCACCTAGCTATGCTCTTGTCATCTCTTATAAACTGGATGAGGTTATGATGGGTTAGCACTTGGATGAGAGACTGGGTGCCCATGGATTTGTTGTTGGTAATTTACTAAGTGGTAGTACTGAGTCAGTACTGTACCAATGCCCCAGCTCAGTGTTACCATTCTGATTAAGGGACCATCTTTTTTCATAAGATGTAAAAACAAAACTACAGACCAGGAGTCAGTTAAAACTTATTTCCTTTTAGAAGTATCTCCTCTCTCCCTCCAGTCCAAACCCTTCTCCACTCGCATAAAAATGTCCCTGCTATGATGGCTGTGCTATATTTTTATGCACAAACTGCAACTCTATACTTTAATTTGGAGTGATTTTTATTTTAGGTTATGGAAAACAGTAAGAACAAAGCAAAGTAAAATCTCCATGACAGAGTAGATTGTAGGTTTCTCTTCTCTAACAATCTATAACAACTCTGAGAACAAGATAGGAGCTGTCTCTGCACACAGGCAGAAAACTTCAGAACTGTTAACATAGAAAACAAAGGTATCACAGTTTCATAGCTACACATACACCAGAGGCTTTCCCCTCCTTGAACAAGTTCATTCACACTCCCATATTGCCCTGACACCCTGTTTCTTTATTACTGTTGTTGTCATGATGTATTTGTATAGTGCCATAAGTATACATGGTACAGGGCTTGCATTGTATCTCCTCCAGAACTTTATAACAACCATGCTGACGAAAGCACGTGGCTACAGCTGGCTTGGACTAACTAAGGAGAACAATAGATGGATGTGGGTGACTGGAGATGTATTACTGCCAAAAATGTATGTTTTCTTTTTACTATTAGAAAAGTGTTAAAAAGAAAATCAATTGTCATGTTTATGCAGCTACTGCCTAAAGTATTTATATGGCCCCCATGTTACAGCTGGGTAACTGAAGCAAAGAGAATAAGTGACTTGTCCAAGGTCACACAGGAAGCCTGTGGCAAAAAGGCTAATTGATTCCAGGTCTTCCAAATGCCAGGTTGGCATCCCAACCACTGGTCCATCCTTCCTCTCAAAGCATAGGACCTGTCTCTTGAGGCCTGGATCCTTACTTCACTAGCAACCACCTGACTCTGTGCCTGGAGAAGAAAGGCAGAAGATAGTGTTGTATCTTTCTTGTTATAGAGGAAAGTCTCAGTCAAAGAGGAAGATTTTGTAACATCAATTAAATACTATGTAAAGTTGTATTTATGTTGTAAATACATCATATTGCCAATGGAATTTTCCCATAAGTTGGTATAAACTATGTTCTTCCGAGAACTAAATATTTAACTGCATTTAATAGTATTTATGATGGGCCAAATCTTGCTTTCCCATCTTTAGTCAGTTCTTCAAGCAAAACCGCCATTGATGTCAGTGGGGATTTTGCCAAGTAAGAACTGTACTATTTCATGAAGCACAAGTATCACAATATCTGGTGTTTATGTGTGTGTGTTTTTTATAAAAAGCCCCAATTCATTTTTAAGCCCCTCATGGTTTCAGAGAAAACCTTGAGCCCTTAAGGTTCACAGAGGTAATATTTTCAAAGGAGAATTGCTCTGTGCAGGCTTGAAAGCATGTCTTTCTCACCAATAGAAGTTGGTTCAATAAAAGATATTACCTAACCCACCTTGTCTTTCTAATATCCTGGGACTGACACAGCTGCACCAACACTGCATAGGCTCAAAACCATCTGACAAAAGAACACAAGATGTATAACGCTTTTTAAATATCTTATGATTGTGGTTCATGATTTCTGAGTGCTTGGGGATGGCAACGCTGAGTATTAACAATTATGCTAAAACTGTTCCAACTAAGCACCAGCCACTATAATTCACTTTCATCATTAAACTAAGTCCGTTTGCCTGGTAGATGTCCCAATAATACAGCCATCCCAATACTACTTGTCCCAGACTCTGGTGGCAACTTGGAGAATTTTTGTGCTTCTCAGAGACAGGGCAGTACCGCAGTCTTTGTTTTACAGTTCTATTTTTAACTCCCTTAGGTTTCATATGAAAGAGGTCAGCAGCAGCAACTCCACCTGTGCAGTTTTCCATGTGACTGGTATACAGGCTGAGAAGTGCTTCAATCCCAACAAATGGGTCTGTGAGAAAAACACCATGGAATTTCCAACCCTATTTGAACGCCTGCAGGACTGAAATTCCCCTGACACCACTGCTTTTCCCATGACAGACACATTCCATTATGCATGCAGGCCTGAGTGCTTACCAGGGACTGAATTGAAAAAAATAATTTCCTCTGCCCATGACATTAACTGCTCATATTCACTCATGTGCCTGTGTGTGCAGTGCCCAGAGAGCCCAGGTCACTTCAGCAATGTTTTGGCTACACATTAAAAAGAGAAGTGATCCTTGTTAGGACAAGACTAGGAGCGGTCTTATGGTGCGCCCTGTAGGGCCTGCACCTGTTGATGTCCACTGTGGGTAGCAGAGCACATGGTTGGATACCAATGTACATGACCAAATGAACACCTCTTTTATGCATACTCTAGAACTTAGTCTGAAGAAAGAGTGCGTGTGTATGCACTCCCTGATACTGGGGGGTTGGGCCCCTTCAAAAAGCTCATGATAGAGTATATATTATATGTAGTTAATAAGCTTCTGTCTCATCCAAGAATGTTCAAAATGCATAGTTTCATAGATGGCCTGTCACCGCTTTTTGAAAAGTTGTATGCTTGCCCTTTCCTATTAAAATGGATTTTTGCATTTGCAAAGGCAACATAAATAAATAAATAAAAGAATAATCACTGCACCTAATTTCATGAAAATAAATAGGGATTTCAAATGTGCAAAAAAATCACATAATACAATGGCACGAAGCTGTGAGGAAAATTGTGGGGAAATGTTTTAAACAGCATTAACAAAAATAAAACTATTGTAGGACATGGATTCTGTGTAATGAGCTAACAATGACAGGGTGGTTATTGAGGAGTAGGTGGAGGGTGTGCAGGGTTTCATAAATTATATTATTTGTAACTTTGAAAAAATTATTTAATAGGTGTCATAGTAGTGATGCCATTAGTAAAGGTTCCTAATATCTTCCATTATAACGGTGTGTTATCATTTTCCATTGTAATGTAACTCTTTTACCAGGTGAAATCAGCAACAATAAGGGCTGGGCTCAATATCCAGGGGTCCTTCTTAACAATACAATACAGAACTGGCTCGAGCCCCCACCTATCTTGGAAAAATCCACACACCCCCTGAGAGCATCCAAGAGGTAATACTTCCCCTCTCACAAGCACAAAGTCTGAGTGTAGAAAATAAACTTTTAATGAAAGGAGGGAAGTAGCTCAGCATTAATTTGGGAAAACACCGCAAGCAGGATTCATAAACATAAAACTATGAGCAAAACAGCCACCCCAGAGTATGTTGGGCAGTGCCCCTCCCTTCTCCTTCCAACACACCCCACTGACAGTAGTTGTCCTCAGATGGCAAAGACCTTGAGTTCACCTCCCACCTTGGTGGTAAAGGGGAAGGCATCCTGCTCACTCTGCCATCCAAGCACTTGCTTTGGCATCAGCTACCTCACTGGACACTCCGCTAAGTCCACCGGCTGTCCTGCTGGCCATCACTGATGCACACCATCATCTTCTGCTGCCTCCTGCCTCTCTACTGTGACCTTGGAGGGTCAGTCTCCTGAGGTTCTACCCAGCTCTTAGTGATTTTCAGCACTTAGTGAGGAAACCTCACTGCTGAAGCAAGCTGGGCAAGAAGCGCTCTCTCACAACAGATGATTTCAGCTCTAGTGATCACTTAACAAAACAAAAAGACTCCTAATATAGCCTTAATTAGCCCTATCTTTGAACAGTGGGAGGCAAGTTAAACAATGCCTAGGACTCTTAGGGAGAGCCATGGCCCTAGAAGGAGTGGGAGCGGGAGACGGGGCCATGTCCCCATCATTGTTTACTGGCCGTATGGGCAAGTGACAGGGGAGAGGAGGCGGAGAGGAGCAAGCAAGGTGTTGGAGGGAGAGGCAGTGTGGAGGCGGGGCTTCAGGGCAAGGGGCAGCACAAGGGTGGGTCCTTGGGGGAATAGCCAGCACTAGGGCAAGTGCTTAGGGACAAAGAATGGTGTGGGGGGGCATGGTTTGGGTGCTAGTGGCCCCCACACTTTTAAGGAGCTTCTGCCGCTCCTAGGCAGAACCCTCCAGGCAGGAACACCTGTCCCCACTCCTCTTCTCCATCAAGGGGTCTGGCATCTGAGCCCCCTGCTTAGCAAATTCAGTTAAGTTGAGGGTGACCCCCTCTGTCAGGACAGGCGAAGTATAATTATGTTGCCCTTTACTCATACAATACAGATAACAGCATTTCATTTCATTTAAAAATTTGTATTAAAGCTAATGTTAAAATTATATAATACACAGGTTAAGGAAAGCGTGTTTGTACATCTGGGTAGAGTGCTTAAATTATCCAAAAGTACAAAGTTTGATTTAAAAGTCATAAAATACATATCGTACATAATCTGCAATAACCCAAATTTAGGGTAATAAAATTAATGATACAGTTTAGATATTAGCATCCAAATATTCGGGTACATCACTCATAAAAGGTTAAACTAAGGGTATGTCTACACTACCCGCCGGATCGGCAGGCAGTGATCGATCCAGTGGGGATCGATTTATTGCGTTTAGTCTAGATGCAATAAAGTGACCCCCGAGCCCTCTCCCGTCGACTCCTGTACTCCAGCGCCATGAGAGGCGCAAGCAGAGTTGATGGGGGAGCAGCAACAGTCGACTCACTGCGGTGAAGACACCACGATAAGTTGATCTAAGTATGTTGATTTCAGCTACGTTATTCACATAGCTGAAGTTGCGTAACTTGGATGGTTCCCCCCCCACACCCCAGTGTAGACCAGGGCTAAGAGTTGGTTGTGGAAAACAAACATAGCAATGAGTGTAGATTGTCCCTCAGTAATTGAGTATTTAAGATAGGTTGTCCCTCAGTAGATACAATCCATCAGAGAAGTATTCCAGTTACTGTCCTGACTTTGCTTCTCAACAGCACTCCTGGTCATCTCTCTTGGTATTGCCAATGTCTGGCGATGTATTCTAAATAGATTTCCCTCGACCACCTGATGGCATCCGATACCATGAGTTGCCACATCAGCCAAGCATAATGCTGACCAATTCTGCATTCCTGTAACACTCGCTCATTACAAGGGTCCCATGCACCCAGGGCTCCAACGATCAGCATGTGTGTTTGAACCTGGTAACCCCTAGCTCTCAAGGCATCGGCCAAAAGGGCATATTTCTCCACCTCTCAAGCTTGGGTATCACAGAAGGTCGGGTTCTGTTTTCAAAGGGCACTGTAACGTCCATCATGACGATCTTGATTTGTAAACCAACACTAAAGTGATTCATAACCCAACACCAGTCAAATTGGTCACTTTGCCAACACAGCTCTGTCTGCTCATACCTAGGCTGAATGGGTGTGTTCATGTAAATACAGTCTGATCCTAAAGCTTTTTCCCCACCCCAACTCATCACTAGCTGTCAGTGGAGAGCTCATTTAGACCCTGCTTACAGTAACTTTGACAAACTGTAACCATTTGAGCTGAAATTTCCCATTGTTGGGCTCTGTCTCTGGCTGAATTTTTGCCAGGGAATATTCCTTAATAGTCCCTTTTGCTATCCCCTCAAAAATTGGCCCACTTTTGACAGTTTCATGCATCTGCCAATTTCCACTTCTGCATGTGCAGTAAATTTGGTCCTTAACAATGATTGGTCCTTAACAGTTCAATTATAGATTGGTAAATGATTGGTCCTTAACAGTTCAATTATAGAGAGCAAAATCTGAAGCCTGACAGCCTCCTACATGTGCACTGCACCAACCATGCTACCACATCCTCCATAACATTATCTACATGGTAGGCTATACATTCTAATCTCACTTCTTCCACTGATTGGTGTTAATTCTATCCACTTTACAGACCTTAGTGAGTAAGTGTCAAAACCACTATCCTAGTAGGGAGGTAAGTATCAGATCCCTTCATTTTACAGATGGGGTAACTAAGACGTTGCAAAGATCACATCTGGCAATGCTAGGAATAGACCATAGTTCTCTAAAAGAGCATATTCAATTCTCATCCACTCAGCCACATTGCCTATCACAATGAATGGGCCAAGACTATGTTCTTGGCTATGTTGTCTGTAACCACTAGCCCACACTACCCTCCGCAGACAGTAAGGATGCCAACCCTCCTGATTTGGGCAGGAGTCTCCTGGAATCGGGCTCGATCTCATGGAGGCTTCTGAAGACAATCTGGGAGATTTTAGGCCACTAAAAGTCCGGCAGCACAGTGGGGCATGTCCGGGAGCGGCTCCAAGAAGGAGGCACGGCCAGGGGGTCTCTGCACCCTGCCCCCATCCCGAGCACCAACTCCACAGCTCCCATTGGCTGGAAACAAGGAACCACGGCCAATGGAAGTGGCGGGGGCAGTGCTTGCAGGCATGGGCAGTGTACAGAGCTGCCTGGACGCCCGTGAGCCTAGAAGCCCGGACATGCTGCTGCCTCCAGGAGACGCCGGAGGTAAGCACTGCCCAGCTGGAGCGTGCACCTTGAACCCCCTCCCACACCCCAACCCCCTGCTCCAGCCCCCTCCACACCCAAACTCCATCCCAGAGCCCACACCCCAAATGCCCTCTCACACCCCAACCCCCTTTCCCAACCCCCTCCTGCATGCAAACTCCCCCCCAGCCAGAGCCCACACCCCAAATCCCCTCCTGCACCCTGAGCCCCCTGCCCCAGGTCATAACCCCTCCCGCATCCAAACTCCCACCCAGAGCCTGCACCCCAAACCCCTTCCTGCACCCCAACCTCCTGCCCCAGCACTGAGCCCTCTCCCACACCCAAACTCCCTCATGGAGCCCACACCTCAACCCCCTGCCCTAGGTTCCACACATAGCCCCCTCCCACACTCCGAACCCCTTGGCCCCACATCCCATCCTACACCCCAGTCCCCTCCCCCATGCCGGTGAAAGTGAATGAAGCAAGCAACCGAGGGAAGGAGGCTGGAGTGAACGGGGGCAAGACCTCAGAAAATGGGCGGGGAAGAGACAGGGCCTTGGGAAAGGGGCAGGGCAGGGGTGTTACCAGATGTGCCCGTTACTTTGGGGTATGCTCATTTATTAGGGTTGGGGGGAGGGGGTTGGGTTCTGTAATTCTATCAATGTACTGCTTGTGTCACTTGTGTGTTCATATGGAGCTCTACTTTTCCCTTCTGCAAGTCCCCTCCAATGGAGCTATCCTGCAGGACCTAGTTTCCCTAGGGCTGGGTTTCTCCAGCCCCAGAATCAGATGAACACACACACACACTAACAGAGCAAGTGTGAGTGGACTGGGTCAATCAGCACTCTCAAGCTGACCCCCCCCCCCCATATGTCCCTGTACTCAGTGGGCTGGGTCAAGCAGCACTTTCAAGCTGCCACCCTTATATGCCACAGGTTCAGCACATCCCTATCCCCACTTTCACGTTACAATTATACTGGTAGTAACCCACTTGATGAGCAAACCCCCCGGGGTTTTTGGGTGCTACAGGGATCTTTAGCTTAGCTAAAACAAGTGTTGCTGCAGAGTAAATGGGTAAGCTAGAAACACAAAAAAGTAAAGTTCAGAGAGAAAGAGAGAAGCAACCAGCTTAACAATAAAAGTTATGTATAGTGATAACTTCACAAGGAGGGATAAACAAACATAACAGTTACATTATTAAAGGTTAATACCTGAGGTAGAAAAGAAAACAGAGAAAGAGAGAGAGGGAGGGATTTCACCCACTCCATGAGGCTTGAACTGGTTGGGGTTCCCAGGTGATGGTGGTAACTCAGGGTCCTGAGTGTTGGAGACAGGCAGAGCCCCCAGCACGATCAGTCAGGAGATGGAGTCCCAGTGGAACAGATGCAGAGTTTGGGTCCATGTATCAGAACACTTACTTGGGCATAGGTAGGGGTTTTTGTAGAGAAAATACAATGGTTCAAGGGAGAACACTAGATTTGTTTATGGGTAAACTGATGACTCAAGGGTTTTCTTTAGGCTAGACAATAGGAGCTGATCTTCCAGGGAGCTCACAATGCAATTAGGCTGCTTCAGTATTTTGGATATCAATCAAGGATTCATTACTAGAATTGGTCTGATAACTGCTGAGCTGGGTGTGGGCAGGCGTAGGTTCATTAACATCTGGGGCAGAGATCCTCCATGATGCAGTGCTTCCCTGCTTTTCTGGTCCCAGAGTTCAGTGCGGTTCCCTGTTCTCCATTCTGTATGCTAATGGAGATGTCTTAATCTTGTCACCCTTGTCAGGAGGGGTCTAGGTGTGTCTCCCAACACCCTTCACTGCTCTCTGCAAGCCTTTTCTCTGATCGGTTTTGGTTCAAGCAGAGACTGGTGTGGGGGTATTTTTCATGAGTCAGACAGGCTGGATACTGCACCCTGGTTCCCCAAGAACACAGAGCTGACTGGTATCAGGGGTGGGGCAAGGGTGTTTAGGTTTGTGCAATTAGACAGTTGGCAACCCTGGCCAGACACCAGGTATACAGAGACTAACAGGGAGCTGTTAGTAGCAGCTCTCGTTAGCTCAAATGGTATGAACTCTATGCTGTGGATCTGAAATTAGTGGGCACAAACCTTAATTTTGCCCTATGCTGGAGGGTAGATGGAGATGTAATTATATAGTATTTTACTTTTTTGTTTGTTTGTTTGTTTTAAAAAATAGACAATAAAAATACATTTAGGGGATTTTAAATTTGCAAAGTTAACCACTCAAAAATTAGAAAATGTCATGTAAGGTTGCCAATGCAAACTTAATTTGGCTTCCTTGTCTGTATGTGTTATGATGCAGATTTTAATTACATGGTCTCACAGGAGTTCTGCAAGACTCCTACCTCATTCAGAGCACAGGATGGACAGTGTCTGAGTGAAGGGGCTGCAGAAACACAAGAAATGGTCTTGTGATTAAAACACTGGATTAGCACCCAGGAAATCTGGATACTATTTCCTGCTCTGCTATGGGTTCCTATGTGATGTTGGGCAAGATTATATTTCATACTACTGATGCACACGAAGCTGAATGAGGTTATGAAGGTGGAGCATGAGTGTATGTGCTAGGACCCGAAAGATGGTGAACTATACCTGGGCAGGGGGAAGCCAGAGGAAACTTTGGTGGAGGTCTGTAGTGGTCGTGACGTGCAAATCGGTCGTCCGACCGGGGTATAGGGGCGAAAGACTAATCGAAACATCTAGTAGCTGGTTCCCTCTGAAGTTTCCCTCAGGATAGCTGGCACTTGTCTGCCTCCACATATTGTCTGGGGGACGACTGCTAAGCCTACCCCCCAACCCACATACACACTCTCTGGGGGACAACTATTAAGCCTCCCCCCGGACCGCCCGGGGGAAGACTGCTAGGCCTCCCGCCAGCCCCCCGCCCAGCCAGGAGGAAGACTGCTAAGCCTCCCCCCCTCACACACACACACTGTCTGGGGGACAATTATTAAGCCTCCCCCTGACTGCCCTGGGGACGACTATTAAGCCTCCCCCAGACCTGCTCCATCTCGACTATTAAGCCCCCCTCTGTGGGCCTCAGGATCACTGCCGCACTGCCCTCGGAGTAGGGTGACACCCGGGCCCGACAGCAAACTGGCCACCAGGTCAACCCATTAGATTCAATGGGTTGACTTTGCAATTTTTATGTTTTTTCAGTGTAGCTTTTTGGATGCAATTTGAAATAAATTGGAAAAAAGACAACTCACCATTATTGAATGCATTGGCCTAGATGAAGGCCCTAGAGTTCTAACGAAGGCAAGAGTATTAGCAATCAAATGTACCCTTAAGAATCACTCAGCATTTACAGAAGCTATTGTACAGGTTTTCAAATGAAAGTAAATATTCTGAGAGTGCTTAATCTTTTTTGGTCTGCAACTCACCAAAAAACAAACAAACAAACAAAAAAAACACACAAATTATCTTAGAAAAGATTCCTAGAAAAGATTGTGGAATTGGGGTGCATGGGGGAGGGGGGAAGATGGGAGCTGAGTGAGTGTATCTAAGTGAGATTCTACCCTGTGACGTTATGAGTGTAATATAATATCTCATTGAAAGGTGAAAGGGCCAAAAAGAGTTAATTACCTCGCAGACTAACCTGACCCATGGCCGAACTTTAGAGACAGATTAGGAAGATATGTAAATGAATAGAGCTTTGAAATGCAAATCTGAGGTAGAAGGGTAGGTGTTTGCTCAGATCTTGTGATGTAAGCAAACAAGTCTAGTCTATTGCTATAGCTTTGGTTCAAAGATAAAAAAAAGGAGTATTAACATTTAGGAAGACACTTGAGTGAAATAGTATTATTGTCTATATGTCTCTTTGAAAGTTGTGGTAATCTGTATCTGAACTGTTTAATGGATAAATTACCCTGTGCTAATTGCCAGAATGTTTAGGAAAAGGAGAGTTAAGCCTATTGTTTTCTCAGGCCAAAAGGCTGCTGGAAATGTATAAAAACCCTGGAACATGATCCTGCTTCATCTCAGATCTGCTTTGGGTTTCAAGAGGGGGAAACCTTAAGCCACAAGGATTGAGATCCCCAGTCATTGACTGGAGCCACCCTTAATATGGACATTGGACTATAAGCTATGGACTATAACTAAAAGGACTTTTGGCAACTAAAAGCTCATCTCTGCTATGTATCTGAACCTCTAGAATTGAATTCAAGTCTGTATGTATATTGATCTTTTAACCAACACTCACTCTCTTTTCTTTTTTGATAAATTTTAGTTTAGTTAATAAGAATTGACTATAGCATGTATTTTGGGTAAGATCTAAGTTATAATTGAACCTGGGTGTGTGGCTGATCCTTTGGGATTGGAAGAACCATTTCTTTTATATGATGAGATAAGATTTTCAGTAATCATAATCATATCTGACGTGTGTGTCTGGGTGGAGGCCTGAGGCTGGGTACTTTAAGGGAACTGCGTTGTTTGGACTTCTGAATAACCTGTATGGTAATATAGAAGTTGTTCTGTGCTGGTTTGGTAAATCTAAGTATTGGAATATCCACCAGCGTTTGGGGTTTGTTTGCCCCGTTTTGTTTGCAGTTCACCCTAATTGAGTGACCTCAGCTGGCTCCCATGGCCAGCACCGTCACATACCCTAAAAAGTAACTTGGTAAAAATGGCATAATGAGGCTCCATATTAATTGTGTCTCACTGATTTTCACATCAAAACTGAAGTTTGCAAATAAATAAAAAGATGTTTTCCCTTACTGCCCACAAATGCAGCCTTGGCTCTAACAGTGAAACTAGGTTATTTCATTCTCATGCATCAACAGCAGAGGTTCTGCAGGCCAAAGTTGGCCCTAAATATGCAACCTTATTAAGGATAATCAGATGACAGAGAGGTATTAGGGAGAGCACAATCTGAAGAGAAGAGAGTTACACAGCTATTCCCGAGAGCCCTATTTGACCTACAAGAGCCTGGATCATGCCCTGTCAGGCTTGTTCAGGTCAGGATATGGGGTGGATATTTGTTGCCCTGGTAAATGACTTCCTACCTGCCACAAAAAAGGGAACCATGTCCATACTTATCCCATGGGATCTTTCAGGGACAGCTGATACTGCTGACCAGCAATCTCTCCTAACCTACCTCCAGGACTTAAATTCAGCCAAAGCTTCCTGAGAGGAGCTCCAGTAAATATTTTCAAACCCGTGGGGCAGAAGCTCCGAATCCCGATGCCCTCCTCAGGGCTGAAGCCCCAAGCCGCGGAGCTACAGGAAATACTCTATGAGAATTTAAGCCCTGCCTACCTCCAAGAGGCTGCCAGGTGAATGGAAATGCCCTAAAAAGTCTCAGGGCTTTCATCTCTGACAAAGCTTATTTTTTCAACTTCCAGATCCCCCATACAGTGTTCTGAAAAAATCAGTTATCTTCCCTATTCTATTCTATATCCATATAAAGCCATTGGAAGAGGTAGTGAGACAACACAGGCTGGTCCAGCAGTACATAAATGACAGCTGCCTCTCCATTTCTTCGCATCAAATGTAAACTTACACATTCTCCCAGCGGTCTGTGACTAGTGGACATGGCTGCCTCCCTCTTCCTTTCAGACAGAAGGTGAGCAATGAGGCAGGAAGGAATGAGTGTAACTAGCAGTGGGATGTAGGCGAGAGCAATATGAGACATGGCAGCCAAGCAACACCATTGTCGTACTGATACCCAGATCACAGCTTCAAGGGGCAAGCTTCAAAACTTGATCCACATCCACACAGGCTAAAAACACAATTTGGTTCAAAACCAAAGCTGAGTTTCTGAAGCACCCATTTGACATTAAATAAGACACTGGGTATATTCCCTCTATCGGCAGAGCGCGTCCATACTTGGTGCTCTAGTATCGACAATGAGAGCAGTGCACTGTGGGTAGTTATCCCACTGTGCTACTTACCACTTTCTGCAGCTAGGACTTTTGGGAAGGCGAAGTGGATCACAGCACATCTTGGGTGTGGGCTCAACATCCCATGATGCATTATTTTCTGTCCCAGCATTTCATAGTCTTCCAACTGCGTTTCACAGCATTTTTCAATGGCCCCATTTACTGTGCGCCCACCATCTCTGTGTGAAAGGATGGATCCCGCACTGCTCTCAATTGTTGTAGTAACTGTTATTAACACATCGTGGATGATCATGCAGTGTATCACGAGCTCCCAATCTGAACAGGAATCAGAGTTGCCAAACTGCTGTGTGCCACCGAAAGAAATACCAGATTACTTTTGGCGTTCACGGAGCAGCTGCACATCGTGGTCTATTGCTTTTGGGCTCAGGAATCAAGCACTGACTGGTGGGATCGTTATGAAAGTCTGGGATGACGAGCAGTGGATGCAAAAATCCACCTTCCTGGAACTGTGTGTGGAGCTCATCCCAGCCCTGTGGTGCAAGGACACCAAAATAAGAGCTGTCCTCTCAGTGGAGAAATGCATGGCGATCGCAGCGTGGAAGCTGGAGACTCCTGACTACTACCAGTCAGCCGCGAATCAATTTGGAGTCGGGAAGTTGACTGTGGGTGCTGCATTAACACAAGTGTGCAGGGCCATTAATTGCATCATATTATTAAGGACTGTTACTCTTGGCAATGCGCATGAAATAGTGGATGGCTCTTCAGAAATGGGATTCCCTAACTGTGGTGGAATGATAGATGGCACACACATCCCAATTTTGGCCCTGGACCATCTTGTGACGGAATACATCAATAGAAAGGGGTACTTCTCCATGGTATTGCAGGCTCTTATTGATCACTGCGCGTGTTTCACTGACATCAAACGCAGGGTGGTCTAGGAAGGTATATAATGCTCGCATCTTCAGGAACACTGGCCTGTACAGAAAGCTGCAAGCAGGGACTTTCTTTCCAGACCAGAAGGTTTCAGTGGGGGGATGTTGAAATGCCCAGAGTGATCCTGGGAGATCCAGCATACCCCTTACTCCCCTGCCTCATGAAGCCTAAGGCCGTGGCTACACTCGAAACTTCAAAGAACTGCCGCGAGAGCGCTCCCGCGGCAGCGCTTTGAAGTGCGAGTGTGGTCGCGCAACATCGCTGGGAGAGAGCTCTCCCAGCGCTGCAGGTACTCCACTTCCATGAGGGGATTAGTTTACAGCACTGGGAGCACGTCTCCCAGTGCTGGGGCACTGTTTACACTGGCGCTTTACAGTGCTGTAACTTGCTGCGCTCAGAGGGGTGTTTTTTCACACCTCTGAGCGAGAAAGTTGCAGCGCTGTAAAGTGCCAGTGTAGCCAAGCCCTTACACAGGAAACCTGGACAGCAGCAAGGAGTGCTTCAACAATAGGCTGAGTAGGTGCAGAATGACCCTGGAATGTGTGTTTGACAGATTAAAAGCGCACTGGCAATGCCTTTATGGCAGATTAGAGCTAAGTGAGGAAAACATTCCCATGGTCATAGCTGCCTGCTGCATGCTCCATAATCTTTGTGAGGCTAAGGGTGAAAAGTTTGCCCAGGGGTGGATTACTAAGGCAGGTCACTTGTTTGCTGATTTTAAGCAGCCTGATACCAGGGCTATTAGAGGGACACAAAGGGGAGGGAGCGGGATTCCAATCAGAGAGACTTTGAAGCAACATTTTGATAATGAGAACCAGTAATATGTATTTCTAGACAGTCATCTGCCATTCTCCATTAATCTGAGTTTTGTTATTTTGCCTAACACTTGTGATGATTCTTGAGCGGGATTTGCAGTAAGCTAATGATTAAACTGCATGTATATGTTTTACTACCAGCAGCAATCACTATGTGTAGGACACAAATAAAGTTTGGTTATCTTTTACAGAGTTTGTTTTTATTAAACACCAATTACAACACACAAAAAGATAGGTGGGAAGGGAGGTAGCATTGCAGGGCAGTGGAGATTTTCATAGCTGTGCATAAATCCAGCTATAATTTTGGAAGCTGTCTAAAAGGGCGGAGTGAATGGGATACTGAGATGTTCCGGCAAATTGGAAGGAATGTGTAGGAGAAGTTTGGGAAGGGCATGGAAAACAGTTCTGTATTGGCTGTGTGTGTGTGTGTGGGGGGGACACATCTGTTCTGACTGTAGCGTGATGAGGGACTTCAGCATCTGTTTGCTCCTCCATGACTTTTATCATCTGCTCATGGGCCTTTTGAACATGCTCCACACTCTCCTTTCTGTCCTGCCTTTCTATTTCTCTCCACTCCCTGCTTTCCCTTTTTTCTGCCTGAGCGGATTGGAGCTCCTCACGGAACATGTCCTCCTTGTGCGGTCTTGGTCACTTCCTTATATGGCCTAGATGCTCTACCGGGGTGTAGGGGGTTCTCTATAAGGCCACATCTGCAGAAGCACATGAAACAATACACAGAAGCATGATTGTCAATTCATGCATAGCATTGGATCATCACAGTAAAATACACTTCTTGTAACATACCAATCACTTTCTCACTGACCCTTGGCAAGCACACATCTTGGCAAACACCCTAAACATGGTAAGTTCGGCCTGGGTGGGTGGTGGGCATTCAAGCTGGGACAAAGAGTGTAGGTAATGTTTCAGGGGGATCAGTGCAGGTGAGCAGGGACAATATTGAAAATTCTGCCAACGTTTTCCATAAGTGGTCTTGGTCCCTATGTTGCTCGCCTGTGTGCTGATTTGGTCCCTGCACATGTGATTGCCAAGTCGCGCAGGAAAATTTCCTACAATGGGAGAAGGAACAAAGCAGCTCTGCCAAAGAACCTTTGGCAGAGGATTGGCGAGTACCTCCAGGCTAGTTTCCTAGAGATCTCTCTGGAGGATTCCCGTGAAATCTCGGTGTGCATCAACACACTATTCTGCTGCACTACTTAGTTGCACAGGGGAATGTGGAGCACACTCAAACACAATTAGTCTTTCACATTTCTATACCTTCACCCCCTTCTACAGTATACAGAGCAAAGGATACCTGTACATCATATAACTAGACAACTCCGGAGTGGAGAGTTCCTGACTTGCCGCACCACCAGACGACCCTGCTATGAGCTCCACATTGTCCTCCAAGTCCACTTCCTCAGCCACGACTTCGTCCTCACGGTTAGGTCCATTGTCCACCGCCTCCAGTCCCACCAAAATATCCATGGGGCTCTGGGTGGTGGAGGTGGGGAGGCCACTGAGGATGGCGTCCAGCTCCTCATAGAAGCGGACGGTCTTCAGCACAGCACTGGAGCGGAAAGGCTGCGGCCCGGCCTGCGTGGGGCACCCCCAGCTCCTTCTCCTCTGCGGGGGCAGAGGCTCAGTCTTTTCCCCAGGGGGGCGGGGAAGATGTGCTGAGCTCCTCCCACCTGTGCTGGCAGCAGGAGATAAACAGCAGAAAGACAGCAAAGTCTTGGAGCTTTACCAACTTGCCAGGACCTAATCACATCAATTTACTAGGAAGAAATTGACAGAAAAGAGTTAATTAGTCTGTTCTACAGGGATTTCTAATAACACAATAATCCAAGGACAATTTTAATAATAATCCTTATCACTTATATACTGTAGAACCTTACATGTTCAATGTTTTGTACATTGAATAGGGATTGGGAGTGGCTGGCTCACTACAGAAGCAGCTTTTCCTCTCCTGGAATTGACACCTCCTCATCTATTATTGGGAGTGGACTACATCCACCCTGATTGAATTGGCCTTGTCAACACTGGTTCTCCACTTGTGAAGTAACTCCCTGCTCTCCATGTGTCAGTATATAATGCCTGCATCTGTAGCTTTCACTCTATGCATCCGAAGAAGTGAGGTTTTTACTCACGAAAGCTTATGCCCAAATAAATCTGTTAGTCTTTAAGGTGCCACCAGACTCTTTGTTGTTTTTTTACTGGAGCAATGGTTTGCCTCCCTTACCTTCTGGTATGCCTGCCTCAGCTCCTTTATCTTTGCTCACCACTACACCATGTTCTGATCATAGCCCTTATCACACAAGCCATGAGAAATCTGCCCTTTGTGTCAAAGTACCTATGGCTGGAGTGCAGCTAGAACTGCACAACCTCCTCTCCCCATATACTGAGCAGATCCAACAGTTCTGCTGTGGTCCAAGAGGGGGAACATTTGCCTCGTGGAGCCACCATGGTCACCTGCGAAGATGAGATGTGAGTTCTCCACACCAAACAGGAAGTGGAATTTCAAAAATTCCTGGGCCTTTAAAAGGGAAGCAGTGGATGCTTGTGCAGGGCAGTGGAGTTCAAACTGCTGATCAGAGCAGTCAGGATGGGCATTATAGAACACCTCCTGGAAGCCATTTACAGCAACAAAACCAAGCATGATGTCTACACTGATTCTTTGTCACTAAAACTTTGCTGCGAAAAGCCCTATGCCTCTCATACAGGTGGTTTTATTTTGTTGCCAAAACAGAAGAATTTTGTCTGCAAAAGTGACATGCCTTTCACTGACGAAACAGTGTAGTGTAAACCAATGGTTTTCACACTTTTTTTCTGGTGACCCAGTTAAAGAAAATTGTTGATGCACATGACCCAATGGAGCTGGGGATGAGGGGTTTGGAGTGTGGGAGGGGGCTCTGGGCTGGGGCGGGGGGTTGGGGTCAGGGTTCTGGGCTGGGGGTGCAGGCTCTGGGGTGGGACCAGGGATGAGGGGTTTGGTGTGCAGGAGGGGGCTCTGGGTTTGGGGGGGGCTCAAGGCTCGGGCAGGGGATTGGGGCACAGGCTTACCTTGGGCAGCTCTCTGTCAGTGGCACAATGGGGGTGCTAAGGCAGGCTTCCTGCCTCTCCTGGCACTGGGGATCGTGCTGCATCCAGGAAACAGCCAGCAGCAGGTCCGGCTCTTAGACGGAGGCGCGCTAGCCGCTCCCCGTGGCTCTTACCGGCAGGCACCACCACTCCCAGCTCCCATTGGCTGGTTCCCCGCCAATGGGAGTGTGGAGCCGGTGCTCGAGGTGGGGGCAGGGCGCAGAGCCCCGTGGCACCCCCCACCTAGGAGCCGGACCTGCTGCTGGCCGCTTCTGGGGCGCAGCGTGGTGTCAGAACAGGTAGGAACTAGCCAGCCTTAGCCGGGCAGCACCGCTGACGACTTTTAACGGCTCGGTTGGCGGTGCTGACCAGAGGCGCTGTAACCCAGTGCCTTCCATTCCACGACCCAGTACTGGGTCATGACCCACAGTTTGAAAACCACTGGTGTAGACAAGGCCTTAGTTGATCTAGGATTTTAACTGATTACAACTGTAAACCTCCCCCCTCCCAATTTAACTGTAACTAATTACAGATTGCTTCCGTCAACGTGCAAAGGCTGAAATTGTGGAAAAGCAACATCACTTGCCACATAACCTCAGCAATGCTGAACACAACGCCATCTACAGCCTCAGAAACAACCCTGACATCATAATCAAAAAGGCTGACAAAGGAGGTGCTGTCGTCATCATGAATAAATTGGAATATGACCAAGAAGCTGCTAGACAGCTCTCTAACACCACATTCTACAGGCCTTTACCCTCTGATCCCACTGAGGATTACCTAAAGAAACTACACCATCTGCTAAAAAAACTCCCTGACAAAGCACAGGAACAAATCTGTATAGACACATGCCTAGAACCCCGACCAAGGGTATTCTATTTGCTACCCAAGATCCATAAACCTGGATATCCTGGAAGCCCCATCATCTCAGGCATTGGCACCCTAACATCAGGCTTGTCTGGTTATGTAGACTCTCTCCTCAGACCCTACGCTACCAGCACTCCCAGCTATCTTCGAGACACCACTGACTTCCTGAGGAAACTACAATCCATCGGTGATCTTCCAGAAAACACCATCCTGGCCACTATGGACGTAGAAGCCCTCTACACCAATATTCCACACAAAGATGGACTACAAGCTATCAGGAACAGTATCCCTGATAATGTCACAGCTAACCTGGTGGCTGAACTTTGTGATTTTGTCCTCACCCACAACTATTTCACATTTGGGGACAATATATACCTTCAAGTCAGCGGCACTGTTATGGGTACCCGCATGGCCCCATAATATGCCAACATTTTTATGGCTGACTTAGAACAACGCTTCCTTTAGCTCTCGTCCCCTAACACCCCTACTCTACTTGCGCTACACTGATGACATCTTCATCATCTGGACCCATGGAAAAGAAGCCCTTGAAGAATTTCACCATGATTTCAATAATTTCCATCCCACCATCAACCTCAGCCTAGATCAATCCACACAAGCGGTCCATTTCCTGGACACTACTGTGTGAATAAGCGATGATCACATAAATACCACCCTATACCGGAAACCTACTGACCGCTACACTTACCTACATGCCTCCAGCTTCCATCCAGGACACACCATATGATCCATTGTCTACAGCCAAGCTCTAAGATATAACCGCATTTGCTCCAATCCCTCAGATAGAGACAAGCACCTACAAGATCTGTATCAAGCATTCTTAAAACTACAATACCCACCTGCTGAAGTGAAAAAACAGATTGACAGAGCCAGACGAGTACCCAGAAGTCACCTCCTACAAGACAGGCCCAACAAAGAAAATAACAGAACACCACTAGCTGTCACCTTCAGCCCCCAACTAAAACCTCTCCAGCGCATCATCAGAGATCTACAACCTATCCTGAAAGATGATCCTTTACTCTCACAGATCTTGGGAGACAGACCTGTCCTCGCTTACAGACAACCCCCCAACCTAAAGCAAATACTCACCAGCAACCACACATCACTGAACAAAACCACTAACCCAGGAACCTATCCTTGTAACAAAACCCGATGCCAACTCTGTCCACATATCTATTCAAGTGACATCATCATAGGACCTAATCACATCAGCCATACCATCAGGGGCTGGTTCACCTGCACATCTACCAATGTGATATATGCCATCATGTGCCAGCAATGCCTCTCTGCCATGTACATTGGCCAAACCGGACAGTCTCTACGCAAAAGAATTAATGGACACAAATCTGACATCAGGAATCATAATACTCAAAAACCAGTGGGAGAACACTTTAACCTGTCTGGTCATTCAGTGACAGACCTGAGGGTGGCTATATTACAACAGAAAAACTTCAAAAACAGACTCCAACGAGAGACTGCTGAGCTGGAATTGATATGCAAACTAGACACAATCAACAAAGGATTGAATAAGGACTGGGAATGGCTGAACCATTACAAACATTGAATCTATCTCCCCTTGTAAGTATTCTCACACTTCTTATCAACCTGTCTGTACTGGGCTAGCTTGATTATCACTTCAAAAGTTTTTTTTCCTCTTACTTAATTGGCCTCTCAGAGTTGGTAAGACAACTCCCACCTGTTCATGCTCTCTGTATGTGTGTATATATAGCTCCTCAATATATGTTCCATTCTATATCCATCCGAAGAAGTGGGCTGTAGTCCACGAAAGCTTATGCTCTAATAAATTTGTTAGTCTCTAAGGTGCCACAAGTACTCCTGTTCTAATTACAGTTAGTTGCTCTAGGGTTAACTAATTAGAGGGAAAAGCAACAGAGGGTCCTGTGGCACCTTTGAGACTAACAGAAGTATTGGGAGCATAAGCTTTCGTGGGTAAGAACCTCACTTCTTCAAATGCAAGTAATGGAAATCTCTAAAGGCAGGTGGTGTCTAGGAAGTGGACCTCCCATGTAGATTGGTCCAGGCTGAGGTTGATGGTGGGGTGGAAGCTGTTGAAATCATGGTGGAATTCTTCATCATCATCTGGACCCATGGGAAGGAGACCCTGGAAGAATTCCACCATGATTTCAACAGCTTCCACCCCACCATCAACCTCAGCCTGGACCAATCTACACGGGAGGTCCACTTCCTAGACACCACCGTACAAATAAGCGATGGCCACATTAACACCACCCTATACCGAAAACCCACCGACCGCTACGCCTACCTTCATGCCTCCAGCTTCCACCCCGGTCACACCACACGATCCATCGTCTACAGCCAAGCACGGAGGTACAATCGCATCTGCTCCAACCCCTCAGACAGAGACCAACACCTACAAGATCTCCACCAAGCATTCTCAAAACTACGATACCCACACAAGGAAATAAAGAAACAAATCAACAGAGCCAGACGTGTACCCAGAAGCCTCCTGCTACAAGACAGGCCCAGAAGAGAAACCAACAGAACTCCACTGGCCATCACCTACAGTCCTCAGCTTAAACCTCTCCAACGCATCATCAGTGATCTACAACCCATCCTGGACAATGATCCCTCACTTTCACAGACCGTGGGAGGCAGGCCAGTCCTCGCCCACAGACAACCTGCCAACCTTAAGCATATCCTCACCAGCAACCACGCACCGCACCATAACTCAGGAACCAACCCATGCAACAAACCTCGATGCCAACTCTGCCCACATATCTACACCAGCAACACCATCACAGGACCTAACCAGATCAGCTACAACATCACCGGCTCATTCACCTGCACGTCCACCAATGTTACATATGCCATCATATGCCAGCAATGCCCCTCTGCTATGTACATTGGCCAAACTGGACAGTCACTACGCAAGAGGATAAATGGACACAAGTCAGATATCAGGAATGGCAATATACAAAAACCTGTAGGAGAACACTTCAACCTCCCTGGCCACACAATAGCAGATGTAAAGGTAGCCATCTTACAGCAAAAAAACTTCAGGACCAGACTCCAAAGAGAATTGCTGAGCTCCAGTTCATTTGCAAATTTGACACCATCAGATTAGGATTAAACAAAGACTGTGAATGGCTATCCAACTATAGAAGCAGTTTCTCCTCCCTTGGTGTTCACACCTCAACTGCTAGCAGAGCACCTCACCCTCCCTGATTGAACGAACCTCGTTATCTCCACACTGATATATACCTGCCTCTGGAGATTTCCATTACTTGCATCTGAAGAAGTGAGGTTCTTACCCACGAAAGCTTATGCTCCCAATACTTCTGTTAGTCTCAAAGGTGCCACAGGATCCTCTGTTGCTTTTTACAGATTCAGACTAACACGGCTACCCCTCTGATACTTAATTACAGGGACATATATAAGGTAATGCTACAGGTTATAGCTAAGTGAAGACAATACCATTACTATTGCCTTTGAACTAAACTAACACACAAGTGAATTGGCCTGATTAAAATACAAGACCTTTTGACACTTCTTTGCTTTCTATTAGCAAATGAGTGAATTAGCCTGCAGCCCTGTCCTGAACTGGTATCTAGGTAGACAGAGTCGCCCTGTTAACAAGATGAAAGGAAGGAAGCACAGGGCGTGGAGATCTAGTTACACTGGTTTCTAAATGATCTCAGGGTCCGTGCTGCATTTTGGGGACGGATTCAATGTATTGTTTAAGGCTGAGAGTCTTTTATGGAGGTCAGGGATTCCCTGACTTCCACAGCTGCAACCGCTGGTGCAGCTGACCCCAGGGCTACCTGAGCAGCCGGGGCGGCCTCAGGATCAGTTGTACCGGACGCTACTCTGGCGGCCCCAGGCTGGTCACTGCGCTGCAGAGCCAAGGTCCGGTTCGCCAATACGGCCAAGAGTGGCCAATTATTTTGAGCTATTCCTGGCGGGAGATTTGAATGAGGGCGCGGGCGGGAAACTGTGGCGGCCGCTGGCGCTGCAGCAGGAGGCGATGGGGAGCCTGGGTTCGCTTCCACGCCGCTTGCTGACGCCGGAGAGCGGCGATTCGGGGGCTGACTCGGACCCGGCAGGGGAACCGGCTCTGCCTGGCCCGGGGCTCCCACCGGGGGCTGCTACGCATGTGGCGGTGCCGCCAGCGAGATACCCGGACCTCACCGGGAGTACGGGGGCGGCGGCCGCGCTGGTCCTGGCCGGGCAGCAGCCCCAGGCAGTCCCACTGCCGAGTCCCCCCAGGGAGCGGGGAGACCCGAGGAAGAGCTGCCGGTACCTGCGCGGTGAGAGCAACAGGGCTGGGGGCATTCGCCCGGGAGTTGCTGGGATCTCCCTGCCGGGAGCGGGGCAAGGGCCGGGCCGGGCTCCTTGCAGGAAGAAGCCCCGGGGAAGGTCCCGGCCCTCGGCGAGATTCGCTGCCGCTTCCTGCGCTGCCCCGGGGAAACCGTAGCCGCTGTCTGGGCCTAAGCCCTGCACGCCACGCTCGGGCTCTGGGGGTCTGCAGCGCCCGGCACCGGGCATTGACAGCGCCTAGGGCAGATCCCCGCAGCGCTGCGGTTCCCTGACCCCGGTCCCAGCACGCCAGCTCCCGGTCCGTGCTGTGCCCCCGCACCGCAGCAAACTAAAAACAGGAGCCGGTGTTACTAAGAGCCAGTTCTCGAGAGGGTGTTTGGTGATCGTTTTCCCTAGTCAGGCACTGGGCAAAGGATGCCTGGCCTCGGTAATAAGACGGCTGTTAGCAGTTAGAGTAATCACCACCGAAACCAAACAGTATCATACATTAATTTGGTATAATTTGGTCTGGATAAATTATATTGCAGGAATCATTCACTGCCTGGCTTATTGGCTGCTAAAGAGGAGAACATCTTAAAAATCTGACTCCACTGTATGCTGTCTGGTCACTCAGTCTGTTTGCTTCATTGAACTAGACTATTAATTTCCCCTCCAGGTTCTCATGTGTCCCAATACAATAATGCATTGCAAATACCAGAGGAATTTTTTTCAATTAATGGTGTCACTTCTGTGCTAGTTCAAACGGATTTCAGTCTAACTCTAAACCTAAATGTTAAGCCAAATTAAACCCAATGCTTCCTTTAAGTATTGGTTTTTATTTTCCCATAATGTTCTATGTTTTGCCTGCTTTAGACTAGAAGCAGAACTACCAATGTACCTTTATTTTCCATGTAATGTTTATGTGCACTTATGTAACTTTTCTTAGTTTCAGAGCTGTGTTCAAGCATCTGGATCTGGAAATGTCTAGCCTGTATGGCTATGGTTACAGTCATCTTGGTTACAATCGTATTGGTTAAAATCTCCCTGGATCTCAGAGGTAAATGCTTTAAGATTGAAGAGGAAAGGGTCTCCGGGAAATGCATTTCCACAAAACTCTTACAAACTACTTTTAAAGCTTACTAATATGTTAATTTTTAATTAATTAACATTGTTAGTTGTAATCATTTCTAACTTTGTCAGGATCCAATGACAAATATTTGTAGCAAATATATACATCACCCCAGGGATGCTTCAGAATGTAAGCTTTCATTTAAAAAAAATAATTGATCTGTCCATCATTGTTCAGGAGAGAGCTTCAGTTATACCTGATTCAGTTTTTCAAGGTTTCAAGACCAGAAAGACTAGAAACATGGGAGCCACTATGCTGTTGCCCTGTACTTGGTATAAGTCACTTGCTTTAATGCAAGGTACATATAGAACACCATCAAATCAACATGGTTATGTTTTACACTGCTCTAAATCAGTGGTTTTCAAACTATCGGTTGCAATTCAGTACTGGGTCGTGGAATGTAAGGGTACATCTACACTACAGGGGGGAGTCGATTTAAGATACGCAAATTCAGCTACGTGAATAGCGTAGCTGAATTCGACGTATCGCAGCCGACTTACCCCGTTGTGAGGACGGCGGCAAAATCGACTTCTGCGGCTTTCTGTCGGCGGCGCTTACTACCACCTCCGCTGGTGGAGTAAGAGCGCCGATTCGGGGATCGATTGTCGCGTCCCAATGGGACGCGATAAATCGATCCCCGAGAGGTCGATTTCTACCCGCCGATTCAGGCGGGTAGTATAGACCTAGCCTAAGGCTCTGGGTCACCACACCTCTGGTCAGCACCGCCGACCCGGCTGTTAAAAGTCCCTTCAGCGATGCTGCTCGGCTAAGGCAGGCTAGTCCCTACCTGTCCTGGCTCCACGCTGTGCCCTGGAAGCAGCCAGCAGCAGGTCCAGCTCCTAGGTCGGGGGGCCACGCGGCTCCGCGTGCTGCCCGAGCACTGGTTCCGCACTCGCTAGGGGGGCAGACAGTGTCTGAGCGAGGGCCACGCAGAGCTGCTTGCGCGTCTCTGCCTAGGAGCTGGACCTGCTGCTGGCCACTTCTGGAGTGCAGCATGGTCCACTGTGCCAGGAGAGGCAGGAAGCCTGCTGTAGCACTGGTGCTGCGCCATGGACTGGGAGCCACCCGAGGTAATCCCATGCCCCAGCCCTGACCCCCCCCCCCCCAAAAAAAACCAGAGCCCCCTCCTGCACCCCAAACCTCTCATCCCTGGCCCCACCCCAGAGCCTGCATCCACAGGCCAGAGCCTGCACCCACTCCCTCACCCCAATCCCCTGCCCCAGCCCAGAGCCCCCCCATACTCTGAACCCCTCATTCCCAGCCCCACCCCGCAGCTCTCGCCCCCACACCCCAACCTTCTGCCCCAGTCCTGAGCCCCTCCCACACCCCAAACCCATCATCCTCCGCTCCATTGGGTCATGGGCATCACCAATTTTCTTCAACTGGGTCGCCAGAAAAAAAGTTTGAAAACCACCGCTCTAAATGACTACAGAAGGTGCAGGGCAGTGAATTAAGTGCATGTGGTTTTCAAGTGAGTTTAGATCAGAGGTTCCCAAACTGTGGGGCACGCCCCCCTAAGGGGCATGGAGGAACAACTGAGGGGGCCTGGACCAGCTCCCACAGGGGGCGGGAAGGAAGCTCCACCTAGCTCCTCCCCACCCCCAGCTCTGCTCCGGTCCCACCTCCAGTTGCGGCCCCAGCTCCACCTCAGTGCAGCTCCGTTCCCAGCCCCAGGCCAGCCCCCAGCCTTGGCCAGTGAGTGCAACTTCGTTCCCTGCCTGGGGCCAACGGTGGAGGTGAGACCAGGAGCAGTGCCGCACCCTGGCTGCAGGCCCGGCTGCCAGCCCTCACTGCACCCTGGCTGCAGGCCCGGCTTGCCACAGCCACGCTCCACCTGGCTGCGGCCCCTGGCCACGGCCCCAGCCCAGCTGCAGCCCCAGCCTTGGTCCCCTTATTCCTGTCTGTGTCCTGTCCCGCCACTTTCGGAGTCATAGTCCCACTCCCAGGCCTGGAGGGGCGGGTGCGCAACCCTCAAAAGTTTGAGGGTTGCTGATTTAGATCCTTGAGACCGTCATTGTGGTTTCATAATTTTTAATGTCCATCATCTCCCGGCGAATTGCCGCCGCAGATCACAATTGCGGCTGGGGGGGGGGGGGGGGGGGGGAGAGGCTGCTTGGGGTGGCAAAAACCCTGGAGATGGCCCTGCCAGCCTGTTCTTTAAAATCTGCAATGATGGGGATTCTACAACCTCCCTTGCAAGCCTATTGCAGACCATAACTACCCTTTAGTTGGAAAGTTTTTCCTAACAGCTAACCTAAATCTCCTTTGCTTCAGATTAAGACCATTACTTTTTGTCCTATTGTAATGTTGACAGACCCCGGTCATTGGCGGGCGGGATCGAACGTGGAGCCTTTGGAGCTTAGTGCATGAGCCTCTACTGCATGACCTAAAAGCCATGTGGCTCCTAGATAAGGCTGTAGAGCAGGGATCTCAAGCTCAAATCACATGAGGACTAGTACATTGGCCTGAGGGCTGCATCACTGACACCTTTTCATACAAAGATACAAAAGTACCCACCTCTGCCCCTGGTCCCACCCCCACTCCATCCCTTCCCCAAAGTCCCTGCCCCAACTCTGCCACTTCCCTGCCCCTATTCCAACCCCTTCCCCAAATCCCCGCCTCTTCTCCGCCTCCTCTCCTGAGCGCACCGTGTCCCTGTTCCTCCCCCGTTCCTCCTGGAAAGTCCTAAGCGCTGCCAAACAGCTGTTTGGCAGCAGGAAGCGCTGGGAGGTAGGCGGAGGAGCGAGGACGTGGCACGCTCGGGGGAGGAGGGGAGCTATGACGGGCTGCAGGAAATAACTCTGTGGGGCCGCATGTTTGAGACCCCTGCTGTAGAGCAAACTCATTAATATCTCTCTCTAAGTGGTCTCGGTGGCAATAGATGAGATAGAACACCACACCCAGGAGGTGCATGGGTTACAACTACCGTCAGTGGACATGTAGAACAATTGGTCACAGTCCTCTTCAACATATTTGTTGAAGACTGTTATCGGGTCTCCACTCAGTCTTCTTTTCTCAAGACCAAATATGCTAAGTTTTTCAACCTTTCCTCATAGCTCAAGTTTTCTAAACCTTTTATCATTTTTGTTGCTTTCCTCTGGACTCTCTCCAATTTGTCTGTCTTTCGTGAAATGTGGCACCCAGAACTGGACACCAATATTCCAGTTGAGGTCTTGTTGGTGCTGAATAGAGTGGGACTCTTACCCCCTTTGTCTTGCATGACACTGCCGTTAATAGGCCCCAGAATGATATTAGCCTTTTTCACAAGCATAATGTTTTCATCTTCAGCCTCATCTCTGGGAGGGAAGACTGTGCTGCGGTGGGGGGGGGGGGGGGGATGTAAAATGGGGAACAGTCTTTTATACTAAATAAAGGGTTGGACCTATTCTG
>NC_048298.1:136538850-136631035 GCF_013100865.1 Trachemys scripta elegans
GGGGGGGGGGGGGGGGGGGGGGGGGGGGGGGGGGGGGGGGGGGGGGGGGGGGGGGGATTGAAAATGGTGAACAGCATTTGAGACTACACAAAGGGTTGGAACTATTCTAGCCTTTTCATCAGGAATTTCTTTCTTTTAACTATAGATCGCAAGATATTCCTCCTTGAAGTGTAATTAGCACTTCATGTACAAACATAATTAATTCTCACCTTACTCCTGGGAGACAGGGAAAGGTAATTATCCCAATTTCTCAGACACAAAGACTGAAAAATAGAAAGGTAAAGCCAGGAATAGAACTCAAATGCTCAAGTCACCAGCCCTGAGCTTGCTTTTTTTTTTTTTTTTTTTTTTTAAATATGCTGCTAAACTGTTTTTATGAGAGAGCTGTATCTTTCACTACAGCAGTTCCTGGAAGCTTCTCTGTACATTGAGTCTGGGGATTGTATTTTACATCTAATTTTTTTTAATTTATAGTAGCACCTAATTTCCCAACTAATTAGGGCCCTATTTTGCTAGGTTCTGTTCACACACATAGTGAGAGACAGTCCCTGCCCCATAGACCTTACAATCTACATTGAGAAGACAAAGGGTTGGTGGGGACTCCCAGACACAAAGAGGTAAAGTGACTTCCCAAAGGCCATGCAGCAGGTCAGTGGCTGAGCTTGCAATAGAGCTCGAAGTATCCTGATTGCTAGTCTAGTGCCCTGTCCACTAGACCATACTGCCTCGCTGTACTTGTACAGCTCTAAACTTGGCATTTTATCTACTGGTTAATGTACTTCACCAAACAGCAACAAAAATTAGAACTGGTTGGAAAGTGTCACCCTTGGAAATTTTTATCTTTTAATTTCTTTGAAACATAATATTTATTGTGGACAGTTGACACTTTCTGTGAAAATTTTTGTGGTTAAAAACTTCAGACCAATATATGACCTCTTTGAAAAGTTATGAGTAGCTTCAAACAGAAATACAAAGGCAGCCTTAACTATAGTTGTTGCTGCAGTTAGAATATTGCATTTTATTTAGTGACTTATATGTAGGGCCCTACCAAATTCATGGCCATGAAAAACATGTCATGGACAGTGAAATCAGATCTCCCCCATGAAATCTAGCTGTGGGAGGGGAGAGACAAGGATGGGGATGCCCCAGCTGGGGGCTGCTACTGGGCCCCTGGCTCCAGCTGCTAGTCCCCTCTGGGCTGTGGAGAGACGGGACTTACTCTTCCCCTGCACAGCCACTCTCGGGGGGATGATCAGACCCACCTCTGGGTACCTACCCCAGCTGCAGGAAGCTGCGGGACTGGGCAACAGCCACAGGAGGTCGCCAGAAGTGGAGGTGGGTCTGATCTCACCCCCCCCCCCCCCCACTACACCACCACCCAAGCGTGGCCATGCCAGGGAAGAGCAAGTCCTGTGCCTCCCCAGCTCAGCTGGGACTAGGAGCTCCTGGGTGGGGTGCTCCCAGCAACACGGGGGAGATCAGACCCACCTCCACAAACCTCCTCCAGCTGCAGGAAGCTCCAGGAGTGCTGCCTTCAGAGCCCAACCCAGAAGTGAGGGTGGCAATACCATGACCGCCCTACAACACCATTGACCCCCCCCCCCCCCCCACACACACACACACAATCCCATTTTGGGTCAGAACCCCCACATATACAACACCATAAATTTCAGATGTAAACATCTGAAAATGTGAAATTTTCAAATACTGTGGCTGTGAAATTGACCAGAATGGACTGTAAATTTGGTAGGGCCCTACTTACATGAAAGTTGTTTATAAAGTATAGAGGCATGAACAAGTTTCCCTTACCCCACCTTGGTGGTGTGACATGGATGTTTGGACCACAAAGTAACACTGCCCAACAGTTTAGGACAAGAAATAAAGAATACAGTAAGCCACTGAAACTGTAAGGAGAATCTAGGTAGATAGGTAGGATGTAGTAAATATATTTAAAAAAACAAAATACTCTTGCTGGAAGGTTGCAGTGTAACACTACTTTTATTTTAGATTCCAGAACAATAACACACAGTAACTAAAACCAGAAAGATAAAGCAGGGTGCTTCCAAAGGCCGAGAGGCACAACTCATCCCACTTTAGGCAGGCAGGCTGGCTGGCTTTAGACTGACTGCTGCTAGGCCCAGATTGCACACTTCCCTAAGAGTCCCCTGCCTGCGATCACGACCCAGAAAACCACCCTGGGAGATTTAAAGTGACCACTTACAATTTTAACAGTGTTCAATATACAATCTCCTTCCTCATCCCCACCCCCACCCCCAAAAAGAGAAGAAAATGTCTGCTGATTGTCTTCTGTCTGCTAGCCATAGAACGTGTCCCTGCTGTGACTGGAAAGTGCATACCCTGCCCAGGAGGCTGGATGTGGTTCAGAGGGCAATGTTACTATTTTTCCAAAGAAACCCAGGACTGGGATGCCAGTAAGGAGTTTTGCAGTTCTCATAATGCCACACTTGCTGTGATAAAAGAACCATCACAACTGGTGAGAATAAGAAATTTCATTTGATTCTCTCCTAGCAAAGATCTTCATGGAATTACATAATATGGCTGGATCACTTGTGTAGACCTAGATGGGGCTGCAGATGTGGGCATTGGTGGGGGAAGGACAAGATTCTTGAAAATAAGGGACTGGTCAGATTATTTGAAAATTGAAAACTCAAAAATATAACTTTAAAAACCCTACCTGTTGTGGAACCTTGCTGTGGAATTTTATAGTAAAGTTCAGTCTAATGCTAGCAGGAACATACCAAGATGTGCTCTCTATGCAAGCACTCCTTGGCTTCTCTGCTGAGACTACCATGGTGCCAATTCTGGTGGTAGTGCTTTTGGTAATGCGGGCAGCCTGTCTTTCTGAAGTGGACAGAAGTCCATAAAAAGTATTCCAGTAGGCCACCAAAGAGATAAGTGGTAACTTCTGCTCGCTTTGGGTGATCTGTCCTGGATTTACATGTGCGAGCTAGAGGTTAGATGGTATCCTGATGCCTGAACCATATTGTCCTTAAAGTTTGAAAAATAATGTTATCAGGTTTACCATGACGGTCCCTTTTCAAAGAGCAGTTCTGTCTTGAAGAGTGACAGTAAAAATACCAAACCTGGTCTCCATGGTTATTGTGTCTCAGTATCTACAAGATGTTTGTTCTGCCTGCCAGCCCAAAAAATTCCCCTGGGCTCTTTACATCTTTCTGCAGGCCAAACCATGCCCTTGCTAACACCTTGGCAATACCATTGGCCCTAACAGGTTTGCACAAATGTAACTAGCTGCCTCTGCTTTTCAGTCTCTTCCTGAGCATCTGTCCCATCTGCCACATCTCCCTACTTCCTCTGGACACCATTGCCCTTCTCCCACAGCACTTCCAAACAATGTCACTTTCATTCTTTCCCATGTTGGTCTATGGAACAGCACTATCTACAGGAGCAGCAGAGGTGGAAGGGGGAGACTAGCGGCCCCTGCTGCCATTCTCACCATTAGCAGAGTTAGCTCCAGGAATGCACCCTACTATACCCACTATCCTATTCATAATCTAAATCTATAGAGCATAATAGGTACTGATAAGAATATGCTTTCTTTCTTTCTTTCTCCCCCCCCTTACAGGAGACTATTAACTCTTTTAAAGGAAATGAGGATTACTGGCTTGGACTAAGCAAAGGAGGAGAGGGATGGCAGTGGGTGGATGGATCTCCATTTACTAATACCATGTAAGTTATTTCAGCTGTGACTGGCAGGTGTGGGAGATATTGGCATACCTGACTGATCAAACCCAGAAAAAAAATTTAAGTTGCTCCCAAAGCAGAGTTGAGGAAGTGTCTGCATGGAATCTTGTTGAAAGTTGGTCAATAGATTTGCAAAACAATCAAAAGACTATGTTGTAGTTGCTGGTTAGGAGATTTGTGGAGAGGTCTGTGTGTGTGTACATGTGAAGGAGGGTAGAGCCTATTGGTGGTCCTGTTCCTTATTTGAAATGCCAGATTCACAATGGAATCAACTTTAGTCCCATGTTTTCATCCTCTCCAGAATTCAGTTGGAAAATGATGCCCCAAACTTGAACTGTGCTTTCCTTAGCATGAAGCAAATTGCTACTGTAGACTGCACATCTCTAAGATACTGGATCTGTATCAAAGAGTCCAGATGAGTTTTCTCAATCAGCAATGAAAGGTTTGTTTGATGCAAGTTGCAAATGAAATTTGTCTTCTGTGCTGTGTTGGAAGCATGTCCTCTGGAATGGTGGCTGAAGCATGAAGGGGCTTACAAATGTTTAGCATATCTGACACGTAAATACCTTGCAATGCGAGCTACAGAAGTATCTTGCAAACACCTGTTCTCTCTTTCAGGTGACATTGTAAACAAGAAGTGGGCAGCATTATCTCCTGCAAATGTAAACAAACTTATTTGTGTAACCCCTTTGGGGTTTAGAGAGCATGGCTCCTTTAAATCTTTTTCCTAGTGGGGAGGGGGAAGAGTAAGAAGAAAGGAGGGAAACTCCAGGGGGCAGCGCTGGAACTCCAAGGAGAAGGAGAGGCAGCCTGAAGCCCTGGAAAAGTGAAGCAGAGAGAACCTGCTTGAAGCCTGAGAAGGACAGGGCTGATCGGGGACACCCCAGGACAGGAGCCAGGAGGAGCACTGTGCCGGGGGGAATCGCCCGAGAAGGACCGGCTGGAGCTGGACCCAGTATCACTGCTGCCCAGAGCTGCATGGGGCTGTGAGTACTGGGGCTTGTGACTCTTCATTAGGAACAAGGAGGGAGGCTGTAGCTAGTTAATTGGGGAGGTGGTCACTCTGTGTAGCTTTGCAGAGAGCGGCAGAAGAGGGCACCGGAGGGGTTTGTTGGGGGAAAGTTCACTGGCGACGAAGACGACCAGGAGCACCCAAGACTCACCCCTGAACTGGAACTTTGCTAGGGTTACCATCTGTCTGGGTTTTCCCAGACATGTCCGGCTTTTTCAGCTTTAAATGGCCATCCGGGGGGGGATTTCTAATGTCCAGGATTTCCCCCTTCCCCTCATGCAGAGTACGGCTTGGCTGATTGGACGGCTGGGCCTGATTGAAAGCCGCTCGCAGCCATTGGGGCCTCTAGAAGCCAGAGTCCCTCCCACTCTCCCTCTTCCCCCGCAGAGCCGCGCCACAGTGTTTGGCTGCACGTGAAGCTCGCAGCTCTCCCTCGACCTGGTGGGGGGGGGGGAGGCAAGGGACAGGGGAGGGGGGGGGGGTAGATTGGTCGGAGGTTCTAGGGGGGGCTGTCAGGAGAAGGGGGTGGAGAGAGCGGTTCGGGCAGTCAGGGAACAGGGAGCAGGGAGAATTAAATAGGGGGTGGGGTCCTGGGGGCAGTTAAGGTGGGGGGGGTCTCAGGAGAGGGCAGTCAGGGGACAGGTAGGGGGATTCTGAGGGGGGCGGGAAGTGGGAGGGGGTGGGGCTAGGGCGGCACCCCATGTCCTCTTTTTTGATTGTTGAAATATGGTAACCCTAACTTTGCTCCGGACTCCTGAACTCTGTGTGCAGACACATTGCTCAGTGTCTGCCCCTCCAGACTCTGCTACCACTGGGCCTGTGGGGCCTTGGTTTGGATGCAACCCTGTTCTACTGCTCCCCCTATATTTCCCCTTGTTGTATTTCTCCTCTCATCCCTCTGTAAATAAATATTTCCCTTTATCTCCATTGTACGATTCCTGTGGGTGGGTGTGTTCACTCTGGGGGTTTGGAACAGGTGCCCCTAGGATGGAAGGGATTTCTCCTGCTGCATTCCTGCGCGCGCCTTCTCTTGGCCAGAGCTGCCTGCATAGCAGACTCCATCTTGGCCATGAGGGCGCTAAAGTTACATTTGTCTGAGCGATTGGCTGAACAAGAAGTAGGACTGAGTGGACCTGTAGGCTCTAAAGTTTTACATTGTTTTATTTTTGAATGCAATTATTTTTTGTACATAATTCTACATTTGTAAGTTGAGCTTTCATGACAGAGATTACACTACAGTACTTGTGTTAGGTGACTTGAAAAATAGTATTTCTTTTGTTTTTTTTACAGTGCAAATATTTGTAATTCAAATAAATATAAAGTGAGCATTGTACACTTTGTATTTTGTATAGTAAGGAAAATCAATATATTTGAAAATGTAAAAACATCCTAAAATATTTAAATAAATTGTATTCTTTTAAGTGTGATTAATTGCACATTTTTTTAATCGCTTGGCAGCCCAAGTAAAAATGTTTAAATGTAAAAAAATGATTTTTTAAAAATAAATTAAAATGTTTATTTTAACTCAGATTTTCTCTTTACCCGTTAAGTATTCAAGATTATAAAATAAAGTGATGTTTTGTACTTGACTCTTTAGAGTTTCCTAATTCTTAATAGACAAAAAATGTATGTATGCAAAATTTGAAATTCTACTAAGTAGTTTCACACTTTAAATGCTCATCATTGCTGACAAGTCCAGGACCACATTAACATCTTTGCTGTGGGGAAAAAGCAAGTAGCAATCAACACCACCCTCCAGTATATTGACCTTCTGCAAGTCAAGAAAACTGAAAAACATTGGCTAAGCAATTCTCTTTCATCAGGGTTTGCTATTTGAAGTCAGTGGGACTTCAGATGGCTATTTTTGAAGATGTGGGCCTGTATACAGAAAAAAGTTCACAATAGCTTTGATTATGTATTGGAAGTTAATCAAGACTGGATGCCTTTATGGAAGACATGCTTTAGTCAAATATAAGTTATGGAGCTCAATACAGGGATAACAGGATGAAAGTTAAGGGCTTCTGACATACAGGTGGTCAAACTAGTTTAGATTCTAGTGGTCCCTTCTGGCCTTAAACTCTATGACTCTATGAACTTTGATTGCCATGGTAGTCTTAATTATGGCAGACTATTCATGTGAGTAAAATTACCTGTTTATGTGTTTTCATGATTATGGCCTTAATTGTCAATATTTTGTTTTGCCTCTTAGCAATTTTGTAAAATTCTATTGACTCCCTACCAATACCGCCAATTAAAAAAACAAACCCACAACATTTATTATTTGCTTTATTATAAATTTTCATCTCAACTTGGCATAGTACAAATGTTTCTATTAGTGTTACAAAGCATCAGTTGAATTAGATCACTTCTTAAAAATCAGATTATTGAAATCACTCCAGACGGGGCTGGGGAGGCTGGGCAGAATTCAATTTTTTTTTTACATTTTGACAATATCAATTTTTATTTTTTTAAGGATTTGTATCTACTTTTAAAGTTTCTAGGTTGCCCAAAATCATGGAATTTAAGCATTTTTTCATTTTTTATTTGAATTTTCATAGTTGTGGGAAATTAAGGGTGTGTAGCACACAATAAGTTAATGACACTAGATGTTGAGATTTGAAATGGTAAAGCTTCATTTATTTGTAACAAGCCTAATTCAAGAGTGGAAATCAGAGAATTTTGCCCAAAAAGTCTTCAGATCCCACAGCTTGAAGGTTTGAGCTTAAAAAGAAAATTGTGGGCCTTTTGTTACAGGTACTGGAATGCATAATTATTTGCCAGAGCCAGCAGAGGAGTCCCTGGCCATCCTGCTGGTGAACAGCTCTGGCTTAGGGGCAGCAAATGATGCCCCATACTCCCAGCTGGTGAATGAGTCAGCAGGGTTGCAAGGTGCTCCTTGCATTGCTGCAGTCCCAAGAATACTGAATCCGTATGGGTACAAAATGTAGAGGAGTTTGCAATCCTGGCCTGTTGGAGCAGAGACCATCACAGCCCTGGCTGGGGGGGAGGATGAGTCCCCAGCTGTGGTGAGGCCTCCCTGCTGCTGAACAACTCTAGCCTAGGGGAGGCAGACAGTCCACCATACTCCTGGCCTTTGAGTGAGGGTGTAAGTGGGACCAAGGATACATGGCTGTGGGCTCAGGATACTGAATCCCTGCGGGCACTAGGGGCATGGGAGCTAATGCACACTGATTACAGTAAATGGATATTTTTTTAATTGATTTGTGTCTCAGGTGAAATTGATGTTTACTGACAATTTAAATCAAATCCTTCCAAGCCTAGTTGTGGTCTGACTGTCAATGGGAAGAACTCATCTCCACTGGGAAGGAAGTAACTGGATTTTTCCCCCTGCCATGCTTGTGACTGGTCAGGCATTTGTACAAAGGGTTCCACAGCAGGGACAGAAGGATCTGAATTATTAGATAAGGGTAGGGTGTGTAATGAGGAGTAAGGGCCTGCTCAGAGAGGGACATATGAGGCCAACTGCCAGTGTGGAAAGCCCTCCGGTCCTTAGGTGTTATACTTAAGCCTAACAGAAGGGGAAGAAGGCATCTGAAGACCCACCTCCCTTTGAGCCCGTACCATAATCCCAGCATGCGGAAGGGAAAGAGTCAGAGAGAGTTAGTGATCTACTGTGGTGGGGAACTAGTTCAGGAGCCCTCTGAAGAAGTGCCCTTGCCTGTGGGGTGGGGAAGCTCTTTGTAATATAGCTTTAAACCTGTGTAGGACAGTGTTTGGCTCTTCTAGCTGGGATGTGGTTCATTAGGAAAGGGTGCCAGCAGAGGCATCTACAGGGTCCAGAGAAGTGAAGCTGGAAAGCGGGCTAGGCCCAGCTGCTCCTATCACTGGCGAAATCCTCAGCACTACTGCTGCTGTGCTCCCCTGAACCCAGTGGGAAATGGTCAGGTGCAGTCACAGAGAAGTGGCAATGCCAAAGGCCAGTAAAGTAGCTGCTGCTATAGCAAAATTTAGAACGATGGCTAGTGGAGGCTGGGTGCTGCAGACAGGTAGAAGGAGTCTGAGAGGGCTTAAAGGAGAGAATTGTTAAAGAAGTGAGGTAGGACAGAAAAGAGAGAATACATCACTGCAGAGCCTATGAGCAGTATGATGGATATAGAGCTAGACAAGCTCTGAAGGGGCAGTGGGTGGGTGCTATACAAATCTGCAAGAAGTTGCCTCTAGAATGTAATGTTGCATGGCTACCTGATGGTTCCTGAATACTATCAATATTTTCTACTGCACTACTGCTAACCATCATAAGAGACAGACAGATCTGAGACTCCCAAATGGATTATTCCATTTAGGTTGGTGCTTAGATAGAAATGTGCTAAATGTTTTATAAATACCTTACTTTGACCCTGATATCTGAAAATATATTTAAGTATTGAATAACTATGCAAATCTCAGATGGTGGATTACATAGGTGATGCATGGGGGGGTATGCAAGGTCAAGTGCCCCCCAGATTTCTGCTCGGCCTCCCAAGGGGGAGAAAGAGAGGAGCTCTGTCCTTCTCCTGCTGCGCCTGCCCCCTGGCACATTCAGTCCCTGGCTCTGGCCACCGGGCCCAGGCTGGGACAGAGCCGCTTATCATGCCAGCTGAGGGTGGCTGCTCCAAGTTGCTGCCTCTATGCAGTGCGGCAGCTGCCTTCAATAACCTGGCTGGGCAGGCAGTGGCGGCCTGCCCCCTCTGCTTCCTGCCTGGGCTTGGCTGCCGGGGACAGGGGCCGAGCAAGCCGGAATCTCCCCTCCCCCAGGCACATTTCTGGCTTGCTCGGCCTCTGCCCCCAGCAGCCCAGTCCGGGCGGGCTGCTGCCCCCTCCCCAGCCAAGCTCTCTTTCAGGCAGCTGCTGGAGCAGCCACCCTCAGCCGGCTTGAGTAGTGGTTCCATCCCACTCCCCGCCCGGGCTCGGCTGCCAAGGAGAGTAGCCAAACATGCCGGAGGGAGGTGCAGTGGGAGAAAGACAGAGCCCCTATCCCTCCCCCTGCAGGTAACAGGTGGGACAGGGAGAGCACAGAAGTCTCCAGGCTGGGCACAGGGCAGGCAGTTGCTGGGGAAGGTAATAGGAGCAGGTTTCTTGGCCTCTGCTCAGCCAGAGCTATGGGCATTGCCCGTGCCCACATCTCCCCTGCTGAGGTGTCTGTGAGCTCTGGGGAGAAACTGGTGCTGTGAGTCTCCCTGGACTCGGGCTGGCCCTAGCCCCGGAGACACTGGGATTGGCTGCCCTGTTCCAGGGAGGTGGGGCTGAAAGTTCCTCCCAGAAGCAACCTGGAATGGTCTCATCTCACCCCCCTCCCCTTTACATTGTGCCCCTCAGTGTCAGGAGGGATGAGTCATCTATGGCAGATTATTTATTGTTTGCTTTGACTTAGTTATTTTCTTGGGATCAGTCACTGAAATCACATTGCTGTTTCTGATCCCTGATTCCATGTATGAAACAGGTAAATAGCAAATGATGAGCAACAAATAACGTTTTTGAACAAATAATCTTGTGTGGTAAGACTGATTACTTTCAGGAGTTGTCAATATTTTTAGAAGTAGAACAACCATTTGAATACTTCTTAACAAATAAGATGACCCTACAAGTAGCAGTGACATGATCTTGCCATGCTTATTTGGAGTTTATTGTATTATTCAGCCACCTCCAGTCATACATAACCTGTACTCTAAATCTGCCTATTAATTTGATACATGTAGCAGGCATACTTTAAATTGTGGGAGACTCATGTTTATAATCTCAATGATTTCTGTAGCAAATGTGCTTGGTTTCTACCTAAAACTGCCAGTTATACAAACTCAGCATCAAGTTGTGTTCCTTTGCTCCCACACATCATCTTGACCGCTCTTCAGCAGAATGATGCTATAAGGAGAACTTCTGCCACCTCTTCCCCTACCCAGGATCCTGATGCTGGTTGTTCTCCTGCTGTTCCAAATGCCATGTAGGAAGGTACTTCAGCTGGCGGGACCAGCCTCTCCTCAGAAATCACCCAGCAGGAACTCAACACCTGCTCAGCTGAACCTCTCAATTCTACTCTCCCAGATCAAGGAGAACCATCTAGCAACACTGATGATATGACTGAAGCCCATCCAATGGAGGGAGAAGAAAGGGAGAATGATTGCATCTGCCTCAAGTATCGCCTTCCTATAGTATCTCTGCCCTACCTGCTATCCGGTCCGAGGATTCCAATACCTTGACGGTCTTAGCAGATACCTGAAGAGAATCTATAGCAAGAGGATTGCCTTCCAGTGTGCCCTCTGCGACCTGCCTTTCAAGACACAGAAGAAATGTAAGTCATATCAAGTCACCTGCAAAGGACATCTCACACCAGAAGAGGCCAACTCTAACAGACTATGTTGTCCCCACCACATCTCTGCTTCAAATGCAGAAATGCTGCGTGCTCTACCTCCAACTTCCAACTATCCTAATACTCTGGTACGGCACACCAGCCAACTCCCCTAGAGCCACAATACAAAAAGGTGGTCCAACAATTTACTGATGGAAGGACTACCCCTGTCCCTGGGACCACCAAACAGGATGCCACCATTGAAAGAAGAAGTGCTGCCTCAAAGATCCCTATACTGGACCTGGCCAATAGGAGGATTGGCACCTTCTCCCAGTTTATGCAAGGTAACTCCATCTCCAGATAGCATAGTGCATCCTCACAGAATGTCCAGCACAACACCATCATCAGAAGGGTCAGTGCCCCCCGTAGGTAACTTCATGGAATCCTGTCATCAGAAGGGCTAGCACTACCTCACAGGTCCCCCAGCGAGACCCAACCAGTGGAGGAGCTGTTTCCACTGCTAGGACCACACAACGGGACCTCATCCCTAGGCAGACCCACGGCCTCCAAGACCACTCAACGGGATCTTGCCCCCAGAAGGTCTCTTGCTACATCAAAGACAGACAGAATAGAACTCATCCACAAAAAGACCAGCGTCATACCAGAAACTCCCAAGCAAGACTGCATCCTTAAAAGGACCAGTACCGGTGCCTCCAAGACTGTTCTTTCTAAAAGGACCCAGGCTGCCCTAAAGTCTGTAAGGGAAGAAAAGAGGCTACAGGCTAATTCCACAGCAATTTTACAGCCTGAGCCTGCAGAGATTGAACAACCAGAGGAGCAGCAGCCTACAGTGAGGTCCGCCACACCATGGCAAGCTGCTTGGATGGAGGAGTTAGCAAGGACAGCCTCCTTCGATGACTTTGACCTCCTTGTAGACAGATTCACTAACGATCTGTCTGCAGAAATTGTATCTGGGAAGAAGGGAAATCAGGAGACCACATGGACTGCTCAGGGAACTCCTGCATCAAGCCATAACAACAACACCAGGGAAGTCAGGAGAAGGAACATCAGTCATTACTACGATCCAGCAGCAGCTTCCAGGATCCAGAAACTACCGATCAAACTGCCCTAAGGCTATGAGCGAGATCCTCAACTGGCCCTTATCTTACTGCGCAATCCCATCCAAGAGACTATTCTTGTACTTCAAGGGTGTGTTTGACCACATAGCCCAGAATAATGTGTGGTGTCCAGAGAGCCTTCATCCTCTGCCCCAGGTTAACTATGCAAGGGGCCTGGAAGAAGACTTTACATCACAGAAAATAATGACCAGATTTACAAAGACAAAAACCACAATCCCAGGAAAAGTTGGCATTCATTATAACTTCCTGAAAAAACGAGATCCTGATTGCCTGGTATTAACTGCCATTTTCAACAAATGCAAATAATTATGCCATATTCCCAGTTCCTGGAAGAAGTCTGTGATGGTGCTCATCTACAAGAAAGGCAAGTGAGATGACCCCAGCAACTGGAGACCCATCTCTCTGTGTTCCACCATGTACAAACTCTATGCCAGCTGCGTCGTGACTAGGATTACAGACTGTTTGGTGAACGGAGGAGCCATCAGCTCCATCCGGAAGGGCTTCATGTCGTGCGAAGGCTGTTATGAACACAACTTTGTCCTTCAATCTGCCATCCAGGCGGCCAGGAGGGCACGGAGGCAATGTGCCATAGCATGGTTCAACCTTGCTAATGCTTTTGGATCCATGCCCAACCAGCATATTCTTGACATGCTCGGAGAGTACGGGATGCCTGAAAACTTTCTCTAGTTGGTCTGGGAACTTTATGAGGGCTACACCACCATCATCCGCTCCATGGAAGGAGGGAGACCTGAAATTCCAATCCGTAGTGGCATGAAGCAAGGCTGCCCCCTAAGCCCCATCATTTCAACCTAATTTCAGTGATCTCCAATGGTCTAGGCGATTTCGACCTGTATGGCAACAGGTTGAATATCCTGGCCAATGCAGACGATCTGGTCCTGATTGCAGACAATCCTGAGAGTCTCCAACAAATGCTCAATGTCACAAGCCAGGCTGCCAACTGGATGGGACTCCACTTCAACACCAAGAAGTGTGCATCCCTCCATATTGATGGCAGTAGAAGGGGCTCGGTCCAGGTGATGCCATTTCAGATCCAGGGTGAAATCATGGCCTTCCTTGAGGATGGGCAAGCATACCAACATCTCGGCAGGCCCATACGTTTCCATGTCCAGCAGACACCTGAGGATACCATTGTGGAGATCCTATAGGATGTGGCTACGATCGACTCCTCCCTACTGGCACCATGGCAGAAGATCAATGCCTTGAACACCTTCCTGATCCCGCGTATTTCATTTGTCCTGAGGGGATCTGCCATGGTGAAGGTACCACTTAACAAGGCAGACAACACCATAAGGCAGTTAGTGAAGAAGTGGATGTTTCTTCCCCAGAGGTCCAGCAATGAACTGGTGTACATCTTGCATAGGCAGGGTGACACCAACGTCCCTCAAATGGGTGATCCGTGTGACATTGCAGTGATCACTCAAGCATTCTGCCTTCTGATGCCATGGTGAGGAACATCGCAGTGAGTGCTATGCATGATGTCATCAGGAAGTGAATTGCCAGGACCCCCTCCAACCAATATTGCCACCTACCTGAGCGGCTTCCTGGAAGGTGAATTTGGAAGAGATGGGAGAAACTTTTCTTCACTCTGGACTCACAATGCAACACGACAACTGGAGCAGCATATTGGCTGCCACTGGACATGTCACAAGCCATGTGAGGAATGTCAGGAGCTGGGAGTACTAGTGCCACAGGCCAAGAATACAGAACACACATTCATCATTCCAAGAACTAGAACCATACTGGAGAGGACCTTGAAGGATGCCAACTGCTGGCAGTATGTGGAAAACCTGAGATAGAAACCAGACCAGGGCAAGGCCTTTGAGGAGACCTGCAAGTGGGATGCCAGCAACCACTTCTTCCCCGGGGGAAGTTTCACCCGATTTGCCAACTGGAGGCTCAGCCACAGGGCCCGGCTCAACTGCGTCCAGCTGAATAGAGCCATCTGCCACAGGAATCACTACAAGTGATGCAGAAAGTGTGTCTGTGCCAATGAGACGCTACCCCACGTCTTGTGTAGCTGCAAGCCCCATTCTAAAGCCTGGCAGCTGCACCTCAATGCCATTCAAGATCGTCTAGTCAGAGCCATCCTGCCACCCAAGGGGAAGGTTGCCATGAACTCTGCCATCCCTGGAACGGAGAGCCAACATCGTCATCACCGAGGAACAGAAGAAGATCGTCATGGTAGACATCATAGTTCCCTTTGAGAACAGGGCCCTAGCCTTCCGTGACACCCGAGCTCAAAAGGTGGAGAAATACACTCCTCTGTCTATCAGAGTCCTGGGCGCATGGGACCCCAGTAATGAGCGAGTGTTTTTTTCATAGATTCATAGATTCTAGGACTGGAAGGGACCTCGAGAGGTCATCGAGTCCAGTCCCCTGCCCGCATGGCAGGACCAAATACTGTCTAGACCATCCCTGATAGACATTTATCTAACCTACTCTTAAATATCTCCAGAGATGGAGATTCCACAACCTCCCTAGGCAATTTATTCCAGTGTTTAACCACCCTGACAGTTAGGAACTTTTTCCTAATATCCAACCTAGACCTCCCTTGCTGCAGTTTAAACCCATTGCTTCTGGTTCTATCCTTAGAGGCTAAGGTGAACAAGTTTTCTCCCTCCTCCTTATGACACCCTTTTAGATACCTGAAAACTGCTATCATGTCCCCTCTCAGTCTTCTCTTTTCCAAACTAAACAAACCCAATTCTTTCAGCCTTCCTTCATAGGTCATGTTCTCAAGACCTTTAATCATTCTTGTTGCTCTTCTCTGGACCCTTTCCAATTTCTCCACATCTTTTTTAAAATGCGGTGCCCAGAACTGGACACAATACTCCAGCTGAGGCCTAACCAGAGCAGAGTAGAGCGGAAGAATGACTTCTCGTGTCTTGCTCACAACACACCTGTTAATACATCCCAGGATCATGTTTGCTTTTTTTGCAACAGCATCACACTGTTGACTCATATTTAGCTTGTGGTCCACTATAAACCCTAGATCCCTTTCTGCCGTACTCCTTCCTAGACAGTCTCTTCCCATTCTGTATGTGTGAAACTGATTTTTCCTTCCTAAGTGGAGCACTTTGCATTTGTCTTTGTTAAACTTCATCCTGTTTAACTCAGACCATTTCTCCAATTTGTCCAGATCATTTTGAATTATGACCCTGTCCTCCAAAGCAATTGCAATCCCTCCCAGTTTGGTATCATCCGCAAACTTAATAAGCGTACTTTCTATGCCAATATCTAAGTCGTTGATGAAGATATTGAACAGAGCCGGTCCCAAAACAGACCCCTGCGGTACCCCACTCGTTACGCCTTTCCAGCAGGATTGGGAACCATTAATAACAACTCTCTGAGTACGGTTATCCAGCCAGTTATGCACCCACCTTATAGTAGCCCCATCTAAGTTGTATTTGCCTAGTTTATCAATAAGTTGTGGGAATGTGGAATCGGTCATCGCTACACTTGGCTGATGCGGCAACTCATGGTATCAGACACCATCAGGTGGTCGAGGAACATCTATTTAGAACACATCACTGGACATTGGCAATACCAGGAGAGATGACCTGGAGTGCCATTGAGAAGTGAAGTCGGGAAAGTAACTGAAATACTTCTTTGATGGATTGTATTTACTGAGGGACAACCTATCCTAAATTCTCAATTACTGAGGGACAATCTACTCTCATTGCTATATTTGCTTTCCACAACCTACTTGTAGTATAACCTTTTATGAGTGATATACACAAATAGCTGGATGCTAATATCTAAACTGTATCGTTAAATGTATTAACCTTCATTTGGGATATAAACCAAACTTCATATTTTTGGACAATTTAAGCATTTTGAATGCAGGGGAATGAAAAGTTGTTTTTCATATTGTCTGAGTAACCTGTCCCGATTTAGGAGATCACCCACCCTCATCTGAACTGTACTCACTAAGCAGGGGGTTTGGATGCCACATCCCAGTAAAGAGAGAGAGTGAGGGTGGTGACAGATAGTTTTGTTTGGTGCTGCGGGCTCTGCCTAAGAGTCATAGGCATCATTTGACATACACCTCTCCCCTGTTTAAAGGTAGAGCTGATTAGGCTCCATAGAGAGTCTTTTCTTTGTAAGTGACCACTAGAGCTGAAATCACTGATAATCAGATCTAAGTGCTTAGACCTGCTGCGGGACAGTGTTTCTGTGGAAGGGATGGCCAGTCTGCACTAGCAGTGAGGTTCCCCCACTGAGAGTTATAATCACTCAGAGCTGGGTGGAACCTCAAGAAACCAGCTCACAGAGGTCAGTGGCAGTTGGCAGCACCATCAGCTCTGGAGCGCTGAACTGAACAGTGGCATGATGAAAAACAGTGGCCAGAGCGAGCAGCCGGAGTGAGTGGCAAGCAGCTGGAGGAACAAGCAAGATGCCCTCTCTGACCCGCACCCCCACTCCCACCCCTCAAGCTGGGAGGTGAACTCACACAAAAACACCTTTGAACTCTGTGTGTCCACTGACCAAGGACAACAACTATAAGTGGAGTGTGAGGAAGGGAGGGGCACGCTGAAGGAACATTTGTTTGTTGGACTATGTTTTAGTGACTTTGCTCCAGAATGCTAGATTTGTGACTGGGAAACATTTATAAATATACATTTCCTAATAGACCAAGATTTTAAAACTGCATTATTTGCCAAGGTGGTTATCTCACATCATCACTATCTCGAGAGGTCATTATCTTGGGGAGTTTCTGTACTAAACATTTTTATTATTATAATTAATTTTTACATAAGAACCACCATACTGGATCAGACCAGTGGTCCATCTAGTCCAGTATCCTGTCTTTCAGCCAATGCCTGGTACTTCAAAGGGAATGAACAGAACGGGCAATCATTGAGTGATCCACCCTTGTTATCCACTCCCAGCTTCTGGCGAACAGAGGCTAGGGACACTTAGAGCATGGAGTTGCGTCTCTGTCCATCCTGGCTAATATTCATTGGTGGACCTATCCTCCATGAACTTATCTAGTTCTTCTCTGAATGCTTGATCACGTCCATTCCATGTTAGGTGTGTGTGCTCGCCACATGCATCGTTGCCAGAAGTTTTCCCCTCAGTGGTATTTGTAGGGGATCGGCTCTGGTGTCTTCTGTAGTGGTGCGTGCATGTGCTGGTATAAGGGGCACCGCCGCCTCCATCCCCCCAGTTCCTTCTTACCACCAGTGACAGTGCTGGAACACCTCTTGCCTTGGCAAGGGTTCTCTACCTAGTGGTTTTTTCTCTTGTTTAAATAGTTTTTAGAGCAGGGGTTCTCAAACTGGGGGTCGGGACCCCTCAGGGGGTCGCAAGGTCATTACATGGGGGGTCGCGAGCTCCACCCCAAACCCCGCTTGCCTCCAGCATTTATAATGGTGCTAAATATATTAAACAGTATGTTTAACTTATTAAGAGGGTCGCACTCAGAGGCTTGCGATGTGAAAGGGGTCACCAGTAAAAAAGTTTGAGACCCACTGTCTTAGATAAATTTTATTGTTTCTTGATAGGTCTCTTAACAGTATTGTAGATAAATTAGATAGTCCCCCGAGGGACTTATCCTAGGGACAGGGCATGCCCCAGTTCCTGGCCTTCAAGCCTTGTGATTGCTGCAAAAAACCTGTGCCGGTTTTTCATAGCTGCTTGAAGTGCTTGGGGGAAACTCAGGTCAGCAACAAGTATTGCATCTGCTAAAGCTTCAAGCCAAAAACTAAAAAGGAGCGGGACATAAAACTAAGAGCACTCCTTATGGAGTCAGCCCTCGCACTGGCCTCTGAGCTGGCCCGATTGGACTCTGGGCTGAGCACCTCGGCATCGGTGCAAAGTGCCCGCCTGGCACCGATCCCCGGTGCCTGCTAAGAAGCAGAGGAAGCACACCGTGGGTTACAGGGAAGGGGAAACCCGGAGAAGAGCATAGGCCCACATATGGCAGCGTATCTTCCCTGGAGTTCAGCCAGGCACCTACATCCCTGGCTAAGCTATCGAGCCCGCCTAGGGACCCACCAGCCACTCCGGGTAGTGGCAGAGGTCCCCAGCACCTGGAGGTTCCATCCATGCCAGAGATCTTCCATGCTGCTAAAGACATTGTCTTTGCCGGTGCCGCCAACATCCCATCAAGACATTGTCATCTCAAGGGGAAAGCCAACACTGGGGCCCATACAACGTTCCCCATCCCTGCGACATTGCTCCCCAGCATTGTGGCAGTCAGCGTCGAGTCAGTGGTCTGAGGTCTAGGTGTCCATCGCCAGTCTACTGGCATCGATCCGCTGAGCTTCGTCACCAGTGCCCAAACCCCAGCACCTCGTCCCCGGTGGCCAGCACCGGAATGGCAGGCATAGAAGGGAGATGGACACGGCGATGGCACTACCCTGGTCCCCAGGGGAGGGACTTTCCTCCTCAGGCTCAGAGGCTGAGGAGATTGTGAGTCCCTTGAGCCAGGCAAACCCAGCCAGACCTGGGGGATTTCCACTGGGGCTAGCAGCCGGTGCATGGCCTCAGGGACAATGGCCCACCCCATGGCATTTTTGTAACCTGTGGGGTTTTCCCCAAACCTCGGAAACCCTAGGGTGACCAGACGTCCCGATTTTATCGGGACTGTCCCGATATTTGCTTGTTTGTCCCGCGTCCTGACCAATGTTAGGTCGGGACACTGGACAAACAAGCAAATGCTCCGGAGCCCGGAAGTGCTCGCACCCCCCCGCCCCGACTCCGCCCCCTCCTTCCCCGATTGGCTCCCTCCCCAAATCCCCACCTCTTCCCCAGGCTCACCATTCCTCCTCCCTCCACAAGTGCTGGGGGAGCGCGGTGGCGGGGTGAGTGAGAGTCCGGCCTGGCCCCGAGCCCTGCTGCCCGGGGGAGAGAACAGTCGCCACCTGGCCCCGGGGGCCGCCCCCCTACTCTCCCTCCAAGTAATGCCCAACTGAGTTCTGCCTGCGCTCGGGGCCAGGCCGGACTCTCACTCACCCCGCCACCGTGCTCCCCCTGCGTCTCCGGGGCCTCCCTCCAGCGCTTGTGGAGGGAGGAGGAAGGGGGCGGGGTTTGCTCTGTCACCTTTTTTTTGCCCCGCCCCCCACCCCGCGTCCCGATATTTGACCTGGGTGATCTGGTCACCCTAGGAAATCCAGATGCAATGGTCGGTGTTGGAGGTGTCAGAGAGGCAGTCGGCGACAGTTCCTCTCCCCTCCCCTCCCCCGGACTCAGAGGAAAGGTCCGTGCAAAGTGCTCAGGAGCACGCTTCGGCCAAGGCCACTCCTGCAGGGGAGGCAGAGTCAGTCCGTCCCCCTCCCCTCGCCTCCTCATCTTCCTCACCCGACGAGGCGGTGGCAGGACCATCCCAGATAGTGCCTCAAGACAATTTCAAAGTGTTCCAGGACCTGTTAAAGCGGGTGGCAGAAAACCTTGGGTTGGAAGCAGAGGAGCTGGCAGAACGCTCTGACACCCTGTTCAACATTTTGGCCCCAGTGGCCCCAGCTAGGGTCTCACTGCCTGTCCATAAAGGGGTGGTGAAGCTGGTCAAAGACCTATGGCAGACCCTGTCCTCTCTTCCACCCATCTCCAAATGAGCAGAGGGGAAATATTATGTCCCTGCTAAGGGTTTTGAGTACTTGTATTCACACCGAGCCCTTAACTCTCTAGTGGATCTCAGCTGCCAATGAGAGAGACAAGCAGGGACAACCCAGCCCAACTCCCAAAAACAAAGATGGAAAGAGGCTAGATTTATTTGGCAGAAAAGTTTATTCATCTACCAGCCTCCAATTCTGTGTGGCCAACCATCAGGCCTTACTTGGAAGGTAAGACTTTAATTTTTGGCAGTCTGTGGCCAAGTTCGCAGACTTGCTGCTAGAGGATTCCAAGCAGGAGTTCCTGGCTATTTTGGAGAAAGGGAGAAATGTAGCAAGAGCTTCTCTCCAAGCAGCCTCTAATGCAGCAGACTCAGTGGCCAGGTCCATCACTATGGCCCCAGCAACCTCAACCTCCCACCCGGTGGTGATCAGCTGTTCCACAACATCCAGGAGCTGCTGAGAGGGTGAGGGGAGGAGCAAGGGTCGGAAGGGGTGGAGTGGGGGGGGGGGAGGGGAGGCTGGGGCAGAGCCGGGGGTTGAGCAATCCCTGGCACATTAGAAAGTTGGCACTGCTGTCCCAATCAACTAAGCCCCCTTCAGAGTGGAGGGAGGAGTGGCAGGCACAAAGCAGAGAAGTTCCTCCTTGGCCAACATCTCTGTGGAATTTGTGTGTGTGATACATGAAGGGGGTGGGGAGTAGCTCCCTTTGATGGAGACCCAACCAGCCAGATAGCTGTAAAATCCCTCTTGGTCTGTTCTCTGCTTGCTTTACCTGTAAAGGGTTAACAAGCCCACAGGTAAAAGGAAGGGAGTGGGCACCTGACCAAAAGAGCCAATGGGAAGGTAGAACTTTTTAAAATTGGGAAAGAAACTTTCTCTTTGTCTGTTGCTCTCTGGGCTGAAGAGACAGGGCAGCAGGAATGCTTTGTAAAGTTTGAACCAGATATGAAACCATCAGATCATATCTAGAACTACTTTTAACAACCCAAAGGTGTAAGTAAATCAGAATGTTTAGCTAGACGCCATCAGGTTTATTTCTGTTTATTTTTTAAGACTTGTGGATCTCCTCTGTGCTAACCCCAGATGCTTTTGTTTGCTTGTAACCTTTAAGATGAACCCCCAAGAAAGCTGTTTTGGGTGCTTAATTTTTGTAATTGTTTCTTTTAAGATCTAGCAAAAAGCCTAAGTTCCAGATGTATTTTTTCCCTTTTTGTTTTTAATAAAATTTACCTTTTTTAAGAACAGGGTTGGATTTTTGGTGTCCTAAGAGGTTTGTGCATGTTGTTTGATTAGCTGATAGCCACAGCTAATTTCCTTTGTTTTCTTTCTCAACTGTTCCGGGGAGGGGGGGGGCGAGGTGAAAGGGCTTGAGGGTTTTTTGCATTTGGGTGGTGGCAGCGTTTACCAAGCCAAGGTCAGAGAGAAGCTGTAACCTTGGGAGTTTAATACAAGCCTGGAGTGGTAAGTATTAATTTTTAGAATCCTTGTGGGCCCCCACCTTCTGCACTCGGAGTGACAGAGTGAGGAATCAGCCTTGACAGTGTGTGTGCCACATCTACATGTGGCTAGGCTCATTGATAGTGTGGGCCTTGGCGCCAGTGGCGCCATGGTAAATCCGGTACTGGTTATGATGGTAAAGGCAGCTAATAAAGAAAGCAAAGGTAGGCAGGGCTGCGAGCAGCACAAGATACCCAAGGAACATCGGGTAGGAGTTGGCAGAAGTCTGATCAGATTCAGTGAATACTTTCATAGTAAGGCACCATGGTGGCATTCTTCATCTGTTGATTGGGAGTACATATCACCTTGATGACTCTACCAAAGAAGTGAATATCACTGGCATTGAGATAGCTCAAGTGGGTGAGGTGCACCAGGACAGAGCAGGATTCCAGCATAACAGGGATCACAGGTTTCCTTTCTATGCTCTCTTGGAAGGGGCGGGAGTTAGGGTTGGTCCCTGGAGCAAGGGAGCGGCTGGGGGTAAACTGCAAGCACAGCAGACCTGGGTACAGGGTAAACAGGATCTTCCCTCCCCCGCCCAGCCCCTGCCCACATAGAGTGGGTACCTACTTTCTCCCTGGTTCTAGCCCATTCTCTTTGTCTCTCTCTGCACTGAGCTGAGGGTGGGGGTGCACTGAGCACAGGGCTGGGGGTGCAGGGTCTGGGAGGGAGTTAGCGTGCAGGAGCAGGCTGGGGGGTTGGGGTGCAGGGTCTGGCCAGGAGATAGGGGGAGGGCGGGGGAGGAGGCAGGAGGTTGGGGTGTGGAGCGCTTACCTGGGGCAGCTCCCATTTGGTGTGAGGGAATTTGCCCCCAGCAGCTGCCTTGCTCCAGTCAGCAGGGATTAATCCTCCCTCCATGCCCCACTGTGCTCACCTTGGCCATGACCCTTGCCTCGCTCCAGCTGGGGACCAATCCTTCCCCCCTACCACCACCACTATGCTTCGCTGTGCTCTTGCCCCTGGCACCTGCCTCACTCCAGCTGAGGACCAATCCTTCCCCCCCCACACACACACACACCATGCCCCACTGTCAAGGTGGATAAAAATCAATAACTTTTTTTTTAAAATCAGATTTTTTTTTATTTAAATCAGATTTTTGAGGAAAAAACCTATCTAAAGATAGATACATTATATCTCATCATAGAATAGGGATTATGAATTCTAATTCTATAGTATGAGACAATATATTCATGTAATATTTAAGAAAAGTTTTGTAAATGAGTTCTAATAGTTTATGGATTAGGGACCCAAAGTTATGGGGTTCCACAGGCTTCTGTATAGATTATTTAAATTAATCTTTCTATCTAACCAATGGGACTCAGTGCTTAGTCTAGAAGATACCATCAGAGATGCTTAGTTCTTCATTCATCAAACTGTGGATTTGTGTCTCCAGAGGTAACATGCTTGTTAACAGCAAAAATGTTTTTAAATAAATAAATAAATAACATATAGATGTGAGAAATAACAGACCTCAACTCTATTGTCCCTCTGCAAATTTGTGTACACAGAGTCAATCCCTTACCTCTCTCTAAAAGTGCAAAGTTTCAAAAAGTTCAATGAATAGAAGATTGTTGGAGGCCCAATAGATCTGGACAAGGAGAAGAAGTCTGGAGATAAATGTGAGAAGCAAAGGACATATGCCTTTTTGTTAAAATATTATGTTTGCTGTTGAAGAAAAAAATCCAGAATACTTAACGTTGTTGTTTTAGTTAAATAAAACAATTTAAACGTCTGTCTAGTGATGTTCTCTTCCTAATACAGCTTGGCAAGAAAATCCTCCAAATATTAATGATTAACCTGTTGAATTGGAGATAGTTCACCTCCCAGTGACTTCATAAATATCTGCTTCAATTATCTTTGGTAAATGAAATAACCAAACAATCATTCATTTTCTGATATAGCTATAAATCTCATCTGAAAAGTTTTCAAAATAAATGTATAGTGTGTACCTTCTAAAAATGAAACCTACATCTATCTCTGAGTTGTGAAGAATATGTATTAAGGTTATAACAACCAACAAGAATGCACTTTTATGTAGAAAACCATGATTGAATCGAGTCTTCCTGACTAGTGATTTAAATCAAATCCACCCTGCCCGCTGTGCTCTTGCCCCTGGCCCCTTCATTCCCCAGGGGGGCCCACAAATATGTTTGGTGCCAGGCCCACAAAAAGTTAATCCAGCCCTAATACATAAAATCAGCTGATGAAAAGCTTCTGGAGATGTCTCAAGTTGCCGGTGAGGCCAAGTATCTGTTGGTAAAGAGCTCACTGCTAATTGGCTAGGACTCCCGAGTGACGCTCCACTTTGTCTACATCTCCCTCATGGGGTGCAAGAGGGAGTTCTGAAAGACCTTTGAGGAGGAAATGTTTCAAAGGACCCTGCACTATTTCTCCTCTGACTATGCCTGCTTTGTAGCCAAGAAGCATTTCCCCTTCTCCTAGTTGGGGGCCAAGCCAGGACAGTGGGATAAATGGCCCAGTTTCTGGCTGTTTGTTTCTCGCTGCCTGCAGGAAGGATCCTGGTGCTGGAATAGTGATTATCATCCAGAAAAGAAAGACCTGATATTAGATTAGATCATTAGACAGTGGTGAATATACACTCTGGGAACTAAGCAGGCAGGGTATTTAAGTACTGTTAACCCTAGATCCCTGATCTTTTTTCTTTTTCCTTGGGAAAAAAATTCCCCCTGAGGAGTGGGTAAGGAAGGAATTCTCCTTTCTTCCCCATCCTTTGATTGCTAAATAGAGATAAGATGCATGTAGCCAAGCCAGGGAACCCAATACATCATTTCTCTCCTAGTTGCACCCCATAATGCTTTATGGAAATATGCTTATGGAATATGACATAACTGGAATATGTTTTATGCTAAATATGCCATGTAACAGATCTCTGCAAAGGTTATGATCTACTGGATATATTCAGGGCTGGCTCCAGCGTTTTTGCCCCCCAAGTGGCGGGGGAAAAAAAAAAAAGCCGCAATCGGCGGCAGCTCTACAGCTGTCGCTTCATTCTTCGGCGGCAAGTCAGCAGCAGGTCCTTCCCTCCGAGAGGGACTGAGGGACCCGCCGCCGAATTGCCACCGAAGAGCCAGATGTGCCGCCCCTTTCCGTTGGCCATCCCAAGCCCCTGCTTGCTGCGCTGGTGCCTGGAGCCGTCCCTGGATATATTCATCCTATTTGTATGCATGTATCATTTTTGTATTCGAAGTTATTAATATTGGCTATGTACTTGTTTAATTTTAAGAATCCTCAGTGAAGCAGTTGGTCAGCTTCCTGAGAAAAGACTATTCTCAGTAAGTGCCCAATCAAGAAACACTTAAGCTAACAATGAACTTGGAGATGCCAATCCACATCTGAGCTTTCCTGGGAATGTGACCTGGTTGGTAAGGAACTGAGTCATGCATGAACATGTGACTTGCCCATGTGAGTCCAAAACTCCATCGTGGCGCTGAATTCTGGATAGGAGAGAGGAGGGGGTCTCCACCCACAAGAGAAAGTCTATTTAGGCCCCTGGGAGACCCCTTCATTTGGTCTTCAGCTAGCTCAAGAGATAGCCTCTCCAGCCCCAAAGGATACCAGAAAGAAACTGGAACAAAGGACAGTAACACAGGGGTATGAGTGATTGCTGGACCCAGACTAGAAGGAGGCTAGTCTGTAAAAGAAACTTTTTGTAACATTTCTGAGGGTGAGATTTAATCTGTAATCACTTTCTTACTGAATTAGGTTTAGACTTGCATGTTTTATTTTGTTTGGTCATTTACTTTGTTCTGTGTGTTATTACTTGGAACCACTTAAATCCTACTTTTTGTACTTAATAAAATCACTTTTTACTTATTAATTAACCCAGAGTATGTATTAATACCTGGAGGGGCAAACAGCTGTGTATATCTCTCTATCAGTGTTATAGAGGGTGAACAATTTATGAGTTTATCCTGTATAAGCTTTATACAGGGTAAAATGGATTTATTTGGGGTTTGGACCCCATTGGGAGCTGGGCATCTGAGTGTTGGAGACAGGAACACTTCTTAAGCTATTTTCAGTTAAGCCTGCAGCTTTTAGGGAACATGGTTCAGACCTGGGTCTATGTTTGTAGCAGGCTAGCGTGTCTGGCTCAAACTAGGCAAGGTTCTGAAGTCCCAAGCTGGCAGGGAAAACAGGCTCAGAGGTAGCCTGGGCACATCAGTTGGCAGTTCCCAAAGGGGGGTTCTGTGATGCAACCCGTCACAATAAGCCACAAAGGAAAAACCTCTTTCTGTCTGGATAGGTAAGCATGCTCATATATAGCCAGGGATGGGGACACTTGAAGAAGGTGCAAGACATCTGCTGTGCCCTATGCAAAGTCCAGGTACAATGTGGCGGGCAGTGTGCACTCAAACCTCCCTGCAGGGGCCAGATTAAGATCACAGTCCTGAGCCCAACTTCCCTGCAACAGTCATTGGAGCTGGCCAGACTAGGGAGGGGATGGCCACCACAGTCTGCATTCATTTGAAGGTGTCATTCATAATTCTTCCTGGTGATCCCAATGCAGAACAGCCTTATCTGATCCTGCCTCCTCAAGAAACACCCCCGTCTAAGCAGGGCCATTCCTAAAGCTACAATCTAGACTTTAGCCTCAGAGATCAGCACAGCCTGAGTTTTGTAGAAACTACAAGTTTGATTAATTAAAAGGGAGGGCGTACAGTGCTTGAGAAACACTATAATGTTAGCCCTCCATCTAGCTGACTCGCTTTCAGATCAAATAAAACTGTTAAGTACTGAGGAATGTCATTGCAGCGGCAACACTATCAAGGCTACTAAGTTGTTACACATGCTCAGTGCTTCTGTTTTTGGAGTTCCAATGTTATTAGCACGAGCAGAAAGCACAGCCTGCTAATTCAGCTGACCTTGATGTCACACATAAAGAACGACCACAGGCTCAGTTCGGTGGCGAAGGTGCTTGATCAGGTTTATTGTCAACGAAGCACCGTATAGCACCCTGGCTTCATGGTTACAGGTACACTAACACATGTATGCCTGTGACAATGGTACCAGCTCAGTCAGTGCACCAGTACGCTGCCCCTAGGCTGGAAAAAGGTGCCCCTCCTGTGACTTCTACTTTTGTACACCAATACAAACAAGTTATGTATTACACTCCAGACGTTGTTAGTTACCAACCCTACACCTTGTGCCTGCTAGTTCGAAAAAAACATCCTTATCCATTATCCTGTCATCCCATCCTTATCTTACGGAGGCTTGACATGTTCCTATACCATCTTTTAAGAATGTGTTTATGTAATTACTTGAGAACTCCGGGTGTTCTTGTGTCATCCTCTCTCGTCAGGAATGTGCTTACTTGCCAATACCTAGTGTGTTGTTATTTTGCCAAGGCCAGGCCTACTCTGGTTCACAGCCTTTGGTTCTCACCGTTAGTTATGCCTAGGGCTCCAGCAAGGCCTACATAAGCAAGTCTGTAAATGGGGGGAAACAATCAGTTATAATATTCTCCTGTGAGACTCAGTCCTCATCTCCCCTGCGAGGACATTTGTCTCCCACGCTCTTTTAAAAAAGAAACTTAGAAAATCTGGATAGACCCTCAGGATGAAGAACTCCTAAATCATCTATTCCATGGCTTAATAATATCTTCAGGCAATGTGACCATTTTTGCAGGCTAACTTTTGGCTATATCAACCATTCCTCCCTCCTCCCCACCTTCTCCCAATCACTTGTGCATCGTATAAACAGCAATGGAACGTAGGTCATTCTAGATACTAGTTTTGCAGCATACATAGTTGAATGAAAGACAAGCAGACAGGTGTCACACATTGCCCAGCATAATACAGAACATTATTACGGTAGGAAGGAGGATCCTAGAGTACCACTCACAAAAGCCTGAAGTGCCAGTTGTGACACTGGTGGGCCAAATGCCAGCTCTTGCCCAGACTGCAGCTAAGAATTGACAGTCTCGTAGCTGGAGACCAGACCAGGTCACCTGTATGTTAGTTTTGCTCAAAACAGGTATTAGTCTTGTAAGAATGTATTTCATACTTAGACTCTGTGAAATAGTTGTTAGTTACTGCAGGCATTAATCTCACTTGTAATGGCTATAAGAAAATATGTAAGTTTTGCTTTATAACTTCAAAAATGTTTGCTCTGAACTTCTGAATTCAGACATGGGAATCATCCCCCTGCCTATCTAGAAAGACTATCAAAATCAGATGGGCCATCAAGGATCATCCAATATAAAGGATTGGTTAATGGGTTTATCACACCCATGGAGCAGTACATGCAGAAGACCTCATCCCATCACTTTGAAGGCTGAAAGAGGGAAATAAAAATAGCTGATGTGAAGATTTTTCATCTTTTTGGCTCTAAAGGGCCAGGGATCTTCCCTGAAATACACTTTGAATTGACAGATCACATCAACTCTGTCACTCTTAGTATTTAGAGGATAACTCATTTGTGTGTACACTTGCTTGAACCTGTAAATAACTCTTTTATTCCTTTTTCCTGGCTAATAAACCTTTAGATAGTTTATTACAGGATTGGATACAGGCGTCGTCTTTGGGGTAAGATCTGGGGTACCAATTGATCTTGGGTAAGTGACTGGTTTCTTGGGACTGAAAGTAATTTGAATGTGGTGTGATGTTTTGGTGCAAGTGACCATTTATCACTAAGTACAGTTTGTCTGGGTGGAAAGATAGAAGTGTAAGGGAACTGTCTGTGACAGTGATCCAGGAGTTCACATTTCTTACTCGCTTGGTGAAATCTAATTATACGCTACACCACCAATTTGGGGTGTCTACCCTGTTTTTGACAGTCTGCCCTGAGGTAAGCACTTACAGTCGTGAGCCACTCTAGACAGCGTGACAATTCAGTAATAGTGTGCTACTGTAGATGGACACCCTTGCTTAATCTATCTAGTGCAAGATTGTCTTCTGCACTGTGGTATCTCAGAAATCAGGTCACATCATGCTCACTCCCACTTTCTCAGCCAGCGTATGATTGTTCACCTGAAAATAATATTGAGAGCTCTGCCCAGACTACTCTTAAATGGAGAGTTAACTCCCCTCTCAACCCAGAGGCTGTCCCTTTGGATCAGGAAGCTGGGTAGGTGGTTGCAGATGTAAGCAGGGTCTGAATGAGCTCTCCCCTGACAGCTAGTGATGATCTAGGGAGGGTAAAAAGCTTCAGGACCAGAGTGTATTTACATGAACGCACCTGCTCTGCCTAAGTATCAAGAAGACAGATCTGTGTTGCTCAAAATGATCAACTTTGGCTGGTGTTGGGCTACAAATCACTTTAATATTGAATTCAGGGGTAATGGAATGTTGTTATCCTTATTGTATGAGTAAAGGGTAGCAGAACTGTATTTAGCTTGTTCTGATTGAGGGGGTCACCCTCAGCTGAACTGAACTGACTAAGCAGGAGGCTCAGATGCCAGACCCCTGTGAAGGGTAAGAGGGGGTGTCCCTGACTGGAGGTGTGGGTGCTGTTTAAGAGCTCTATGCATGGTTTAACCAGATCCCCCCCCCCACGCTGCCACTGTTTAAAGACAGAGTTAATTAAGGCTCCCTTAAGAGTCCTTTGTTTTTTTTTAAAGTGATCACTAGAGCTGAAATCACCTGTTGTGGGGCAGCATTTCTGCCCAGTCTGCTTCCGTAGTGAAGTTCCTCCACTAAGCACTGAAAATCACTGATAGTTGGGAGGAATCTCAAAAGATAAACATGCAGAGATCACAATAGAGAAGCAGGTGACAGTATGCATTGGTGGTGGCTAGCGGAGCAAGGTGACTGGTGGAACGAGGCAGCTGGCAGAGTGGAGAAGTGAGCGGCTAGCAGGGTGGCTAGCAGAGTGGAGTAGTGGCTGGCCAGCATGGCAGCAATGGCAGAGCAAGTGCTCAGATAGTGGAACGAGCAAGGTGCCTTCTTCCCCGCCAGGGTGAGAGGTGAACTCACGCAGATGGACCTCCGAACTCTAGGTCTTCATTGACCAAGGACAACCATTGTGAGTGGGGTGTGGTGGAGGGCAGGGGCGCCAGAACAGGGGCGATCCAAGAGGCCATGGGGCCCTTCCACTTTTCGCCATGGGCCGGCCCTCTGCCCTTCCCTGAGATGCTGTCCCCTGGCCAGGCCAGAAGCTGGAGACCAGACTGGGTAAGAACGGCCTGGGGAGCCCATGCAGTTGTGGGATCCTGGGCCCGTCCACCTGCCTGGGGTTGGGAGGGCTAAGAGCAGCCCCCAGCCCATGTCCCCACCCTCTGGGCCCCACTGGCTCTGCGCTGTGGCTCTTTGGCCCCCAAGGAGCTGCCCCAAGGCCAGGTCAGAAGCCGGAGACAGGTCAGAGTAAGATCCACACAGGCTGCTGTGGGGAGATGTGGACCCTCCACCTACCCTGGGTAGGGGACCTGGGGGGCAGAGATAAGGGTTGGGGGTTGCTCTTGGGTCCTCCACCCCAGGCAGGTGGAGAGACCCAGGCTTCCCAGCCTGGCTCCAGCTTCCAGCTTGGTTGGGGGATGAGGCCTTGGGGAAAGAGGAACAGCAGAGGTGGGGCCATGGAGGGGATGTGACCTCGTGGCCCCTCACTTTTAGGAAGAATCTGTCATCCCTGGTGGAGGGAGAAGGGAGGGGCATGTTAAAGGAACTTTTGGTGATTGGACTCAAGAATCTAAGGCAAAAGACACTGCCCAACATACTCTGGGGTGGGTGTTTTGCTCACAGTTTTATGTTTATGAATCTTGATTATGGCGCTTTCCCAAATTAGTGCCAAGTTACTTCCCTCCTTTAATTAAAAGTTTTTCTACACTCAGAGATTGTCTATGCTTCCTGCTAAATTGGCACTGCTACTGCTATCGATATGCAGCAGTGTCGATTTAGCAGGTCTGCTGTAGACAAGTTAAGTCAATAGCAGAGCACTCTCCCGTCGATGTCTGTACTCCACCTCCCCGAGAGGCAGAAGGTAAGTCAGTGGGAGAGCATCTCCCATCATCATAGTGTGGTGTAGACACAACCTAAGTTACATCAACTTCAGTAATGTAACTTACATAATGGAAGTAGTGTAATTTAGGTCGATTTACAGCTTTAGTGTAGATTAGCCCTCAGACTCTATGCTTGTGAGAGGAGAAGTATTGCCTTATAGAGGCACCCAAGGGGTGGTGTGTAATTTTCCCAGGTTACCGGGTGGGGACACAAGCCAGTTCTGTGTTGAAGGATGAGGGCTGGGGCGTGGGCTCCTGCCACAAGGGGAAGATACAGCCTGAGAGGTAAGTGGTTACCTGGATCCAGGAAGAGTTCTGGTGTTCCTGTCATGAGGAGAGACTTAGGCCAGGGTATGTCCACATTGCAACATAACCCCAGGCTTGAGCCCAGGCTCAAAGCAAATCCTTCTTGCATCCACACTGCAATTATGCTAACCCAGGGCTCAAACCCAGGGTCCCAGTACCCTGCAGGGTCTGAGCTCAGGTCAAGGCAGAACCTTGGCATTCAGAGGTGGCCCTTGCTTGTCTCAGGTCCTGGGAGTCAGTTGGATGTATCCAAGAATTCCTTGGGGCAACTTAGTTAATCCTCTTTGTGCTAGCAATCTGCAATTCACTGTCTTGCAAACGGAAGCCACAACCCCTTTGCAAACAGCAGCAGCTCAAGTCAGTTGTCTTCTGATCACCAATTTGCAAGAACGCTATTGGAGAGCCTGCGGGGTTTTCAGTGGAGACAAATCTGATCAAGCCTTTTGCAAAGCAAGCTGCTTCCTCATTGAGAGAGCACAGCCAGATTTTGGTGAATCTGTGGTGTGAGGCCTGTAAAACTGTGGACTTCAGCAAAGCACCAGGAATGACCACGCATACAAGCAGATAGCTGAAAAGCATACAAGCAGATAGCTGCAGATTTCTGGACAGGTGATCAGTGCAGGAAGCAAATTAAGAGACTGAAGAATGAGCACAGGAAGACCAGGGATAAGAATTGCACCTGGGGCAATTTGCCAGTGTAGTCAGATTTTGGCTGTGTGTATGTGTATGCCCAAGAAGACCACAGACTCCGTTCAGTAGTGAAGGCGCTCAGCCAGGCTTATTATCAACGAAGCACAGTGCTAGTATCCCATAGACTCTACAGGACTATGCTTGTTGCAATGGACTCAGCTCAGTGAATGGCGGGACTTTCCATTCACCCGTCAGCCAGACAAAGACACTCCCTCTGTGACCCCTCTTTATACACTGATACAAACAAGTTACGTATTGCCCCTCTGATGTGGTTAGTTGCCACCCTTTACCTTGCACCTGTTGGTTCTATCAAAACATCCCTACCCAACAGCCTGTCATCCTAACCTTAACTTTAGAAGGGGGTCAGTGGTGTCCTTGCATCATCTTTGGGGAGTGTGTTTACACCATAATCCTGTATCGGGGTGTTCTGGTACCACCCTTCTGGAATGTGTTTACATGAGTGTGCTGTGCCTAGCACTTCTTAGGAATGTTTGTGCTTTTGCAATACCAGCCCTGTTCTTGCCAGGTTTATTGTGAACTTGCAAGTAGGCATGTTTTGTAACAGGGCAGGGCGTGACTTTAGTTTGGGCCTTAGGCCTTACACCGGGCCCCTTATGCCAGGCCTCATGGTTTAAGCTCTCTTTTTCTACTACAGCCAGCAACATGCCAATTTTATGATGACTTTGACCGGGTCCTGGCTGCTGTGCCCAGCACAGAGCCAACTGTGCTTCATGATGATCTGGTGGGCTGTGAATCCAGCATGGGGACTGATTGCAGTCAGCAGCAGGCTCCCAGCCAAGATCATGAAGTGACACTTTTCATTAAACCAGTCCCAGAATAGGCTGTGGATCAGGCTCTACAGGAAAATCTCGGTCCCTGCTCCGAAGAGCTATCTCAGCCCCCCAATGATGAGGAGCAGCCCACTGACAAGCCTGCAGAGAACCTGGTGGAGACAGAAGCCACCCCACAGCCGGGTAAGTGTATGATTCACATTAAAAGTTTATTATTACAATAATGGGAGGGATTTCAATTTTAAGAAGCAATACAAAAATGATAAGCCCCAGCTACCAGCATTTGGTCATTAATGCCAGATTGTATCACAGCACCTAGGTATTCCCCTTCCCCTCCCAACATATGTAGTTCAAAATGGCAACTTGGAATTTCAAACTTTCACACACAGTTTTAAAGGTTATTTTAACTGTTAGGTCACAGAGATTTGCTACAATCATTCTTGTTTTCCTTTGTAATTAGAAATTTGCCACTCTGCAATCTCTCCTCCTGGGTCAATGCAGCTGACTGTAAACAGTGAACTGAGTGTGAGTGTTTGGAAAATAGTATTCTATATTTCCAAATCTAGTCCATTTCAGTTAGCGGTAAACCATGCAGTAGTAAAGTTGTAGATTCAGAGCCGGCCTTAGGGCAGGGCAATGTGGGTACCCGCCCAGGACGCCGTAGCCAGGGGGTATCGTGGTGCAGAGGCCAGGGGCTCGGGCTTCCTCTCACTGCCTGCAGGGTGCAGTCTGGCGTGGCAGGAGCATCTGCTTCCCTGCTCCTGCTCCTGCGAGCAAGGCTCTTCCCCCATTCCTCCCCGCAGACTGTCCTAGCCCTGCTGTTCCTCTTTCCATGGGCGGCACTATGGGTGTTGCCATCCCTCACAATGACAGCATTGCTGCCTACCTCAAATATTTACCAGATAATGGACAACCCTCAGGTATCCACCTGTGATGATTTGTACCCCTGTATTCACACCTTTCATATGATTGTAATAATCCCTATAATATCTGGTTTCACTTCCTGCACCACTTGTTCTACTTCCTCTATTTTGTTATCTGGGCTCCTTGCGTTGGTGTACAGACATCTTAGTTGGCTTTGCCTGGATTCCTCACGCGATTAGGTACAGTCATTCTACTGCTAGTATCACCTACCTGACTGTTAGGGAATGGCTACACTTGCAAACATAGAATCATAGAATCATAGAATATCAGGGTCGGAAGGGACCTCAAGAGGTCATCTAGTCCAACCCCCTGCTCAAAGCAGGACCAATTCCCAACTAAATCATCCCAGCCAGGGCTTTGTCAAGCCGGGCCTTAAAAACCTCCAAGGAAGGAGACTCCACCACCTCCCTAGGTAACGCATTCCAGTGCTTCACTACCCTCCTAGTGAAATAGTGTTTCCTAATATCCAACCTGGACCTCCCCCACTGCAACTTGAGACCATTGCTCCTTGTTCTGTCATCTGCCACCACTGAGAACAGCCGAGCTCCATCCTCTTTGGAACCCCCCTTCAGGTAGTTGAAGGCTGCTATCAAATCCCACCTCATTCTTCTCTTCTGCAGACTAAACAATTCCAGTTCACTCAGCCTCTCCTCATAAGTCATGTGCTCCAGACCCCTAATCATTTTTGTTGCCCTCCGCTGGACTCTCTCCAATTTTTCCACATCCTTCTTGTAGTGTGGGGCCCAAAACTGGACACAGTATTCTAGATGAGGCCTCACCAATGTTGAATAAAGGGGAACGATCACGTTCCTCGATCTGCTGGCAATGCCCCTACTTATACAGCCCAAAATGCCGTTAGCCTTCTTGGCAACAAGAGCACACTGTTGACTCATATCCAGCTTCTCGTCCACTGTGACCCCTAGGTCCTTTTCTGCAGAACTGCTACCTAGCCATTCGGTCCCTAGTCTGTAGCAGTGCATGGGATTCTTCCGTCCTAAATGCAGGACTCTGCACTTGTCCTTGTTGAACCTCATCAGGTTTTTTTCGGCCCAATCCTCTAATTTGTCTAGGTCCCTCTGTATCCGATCCCTACCCTCTAGTGTATCTACCATGCCTCCTAGTTTAGTGTCATCTGCAAACTTGCTGAGAGTGCAGTCCACACCATCCTCCAGATCATTAATAAAGATATTAAACAAAACTGGCCCCAGGACCGACCCTTGGGGCACTCTGCTTGAAACCAGCTGCCAACTAGACATGGAGCCATTGATCACTACCTGTTGAGCCCGACGATCCAGCCAGCTTTCTATCCACCTTACAGTCCATTCATCCAGCCCATACTTCTTTAACTTGGCGGCAAGAATACTGTGGGAGACCGTATCAAAAGCTTTGCTAAAGTCAAGGAATAACACATCCACTGCTTTCCCTCATCCACAGAGCCAGTTATCTCATCATAGAAGGCAATTAGGTTAGTCAGGCACGACTTCCCCTTGGTGAATCCCTGCTGACTGTTCCTGATCACTTTCCTCTCCTCTAAGTGTTTCATAATTGATTCCTTGAGGACCTGCTCCATGATTTTTCCAGGGACTGAGGTGAGGCTGACTGGCCTGTAGTTCCCCGGATCCTCCTTCTTCCCTTTTTTAAAGATGGGCACTACATTAGCCTTTTTCCAGTCATCCGGGACCTCCCCCGATCGCCATGAGTTTTCAAAAATAATGGCTAATGGCTCTGCAATCTCATCCGCCAACTCCTTTAGCACCCTCGGATGCAGCGCATCCAGCCCCATGGACTTGTGCACATCCAGTTTTTCTAAAGTTTTTATAATCCCGAACCACTTCTTTCTCCACAGAGGGCTGGTCAACTTCTCCCCATATTGTGCTGCCCAGTGCAGCAGTCTGGGCGCTGACCTTGTTCGTGAAGACAGAGGCAAAAAAAGCATTGAGTACATTAGCTTTTTCCACATCCTCGGTCACTAGGTTGCCTCCCTCATTCAGTAAGGGGCCCACACTTTCCTTGACTTTCTTCTTGTTGCTAACATACCTGAAGAAACCCTTCTTGTTACTCTTAACATCTCTTGCTAGTTGCAACTCCAAGTGTGATTGGGCCTTCCTGATTTCACGCCTGCATGCCTGAGCAATATTTTTATATTTGTCCAATCTTCCACTTCTTGTAAGCTTCTTTTTTGCGTTTAAGATCAGTAAGGATTTCACTGTTTAGCCAAGCTGGTCGCCTGCCATATTTACTATTCTTTCTACACATTGGGATGGTTTGTTCCTGCAACCGCAATAAGGATTCTTTAAAATACAGCCAGCTCTCCTGGACCCCTTTGCCCTTCATGTTATTCTCCCAGGGGATCCTGCCCATCTGTTCCCTGAGGGAGTCAAAGTCTGCTTTTCTGAAGTCTAGGGTCTGTATTCTGCTGCTTTACTTTCTTCCTTGTGTCAGGATCCTGAACTCGACCATCTCATGGTCACTGCCTCCCAGGTTCCCATCCACTTTTGCTTCCCCTATTAATTCTTCCCATAGAGCACTTTGAGTTAAACCCGCCTTCATAGAGCGCAGTATGGAAAGCACTGCAGTCTGTCCACACTGAGAGCACATTTGCAGCTATTGCAGCGGCATTGGGAGCGGTGCATTGTGGGCAGTGTGACAAAGTTCTGTCCTTGACTCCATGGGTCCAGCGTTTCCTGACGGATTTTTGCAGCCTCAGAGGCTCAGTGTGACCCTCCACATAGCCCTTCCCTCTCTAGAGGCAAGGGTCACAGTCTACTGAGCCATTTTCATCATAAGCCAGCAAGGGAGGTGAGGAGAAACAACCCTCCCTCACACAGTTTCTGTTGTCTCCCAGTATCAGTGATTAATCAGGGAGGAGAGGGGAGGGGAGGGGAGGGGAGGGGGGAGCCCGGGCCCGGGCCCGCCCTCTACTCCGGGCTCCAGTCCAGGGACCATAAAGTTAGCAGCTATGAAAGCTGACTTTTTGGAAATAGGGCGTGTACAATTCCCTGGGCTACTTCCCCACAGCAGCCCCCACTCAATATCTTCTTCACAATTACCTCAGGGCCTCCTTCCTTGCACCTGATATGGATTCGTACTACTTCATTCTTCCCACAGCACAGCTCCGTCCTATAGCTCCTGGCACCCACCCCGCACTGACTAACTGGGAGGCTTTTAACTAGTTTCAGCCAGTCCTTGATTGGCTTCAGGTGTCCCAATCAATCTAGTTGTCTCTCCTGCCTTCTAGAAGGATCTTAATTGGCCCCAGTTGTCTTGATTAGCCTGGAGCAACTGCCATTTTGTTACCATGGTACCAGGGATTTGTTTAGCCTGGGGCTAACATACCTGTTCCTCACTACTTTACTGTAGCCATCTGGCCTTGCCCCATCACATATCCCCGCCCCCTGCTCAACACCTTGGAGTTGGGCAACTTGGGACGCCAGGCAGTGTTCTTGTGACAGACCATCAGCGTTGCCATGGTGGCATCCAGCCCTGTTCCGTATGCGGAACTGGAACGGTTGGAGAGATAAGAACCAACTGGTGACCCTTACGTTCTTTTCCTTATTCCGCTGCATCCACTGGAGGGGTGCATGGTCCATCACAAGAGTAAATCGCCGGCCTAAGTAGTAATAGCGCAGTGTCTCCATGGCCCATTTGACAGCAAGGCATTCTCTCTCAACTACTGCATATTTCTGTTCTCTTGGGAGAAGCTTTCTGCTTAGGTAGAGAATCGGGTGTTCCTCTTCTCCCACCATTTGCGACAGAACTGCCCCCAACCCCACCTCGGAAGCATCTGTTTGTAAGATAAATTCCTTGTTAAAGTCCGGGGCTATGAGTACAGGGTCATTACAGAGGGCCGTCCAAAGGTCTATAAATGCTCCCTCTGCTGCATCGGTCCACTTCACCATGTCTGGACCTCGGGCCTTCACCAGGTCTGTTAGGGGACTTGCCCTAGTGGCGAAATGGGGAATAAAACATTGGCAGTAGCCTACCACGCCTAGGTACGTGCGGACCTGCTTCTTTCGGGTTGGCCAGGGCCAGTTTTCAATCGCCTCTAGCTTATTCATTTGGGGCTTCACTATGCCCCTCCCTACAATATATCCCAGGTACCTAGCCTCTGCTAGCTCTATGGCGCATTTAGCGGGATTAGCAGTGAGGCCAGCCCGCCTTAAGGTGCGCAGTACTGCCTCAACTTTCTCCAAGTGGGTTCCCCAGTCTGGCGTATGGTGACGACATCATCTAAGTATGCGGCTGCATAACTAGTATTGGGGGCGCAGCAGCTTATCCATGAGGCACTGGAATGTGGCCGGGGCCCCATGTAGCCCAAAAGGGAGGACGGTGTACTGGAATAGCCCATCCGGGGTGGAGAACATTGTCTTTTCTTTAGCTTCTTTGGTCAGGGGAATCTGCCAATACCCTTTTGTCAGATCCAGTGTAGTCAAGAATTGGGCACTACCCAGTCGGTCAACCAGTTCGTCGATGCATGGTATGGGATATGCATCGAATTGGGATACTTCATTCAGTCGGCGAAAGTCATTACAAACTAGAACAATTGGACTGCACCACTGACTGTAAGATTCTTCAATAACCCCTAATTCTAACATTTTCTTTACTTCGGCCTTGATTTCTTCTCTTTTAGCTGCTGGGATTCGGTAGGATGTTTTCGTGGCACCAGAAGTTGATGCATCTCCTGCTCCTGCATTTGCACCACGCGGTACAGGAGATCTTTCTTTACTATAAAATAAGGTCCTGGACCCCGGACCTTCCCCTCCACTGGTATCCCATCTATCTCAGCCACCTCTTTCCTGACGTTATCATATCTAGGGTCCTCTGCCTGGTCCCGCCCGAAAGTCTCTCTCCCGGGACTAACCTGTCTGAGCTCCCAGGGTCCAGCTTCTGCTTCTTCCAACGGCTCACCACTGTCATGGCTGGGGCCAGCCTCTGGCTAACCTTCCATGGTGGTAGTTTCTCTGATGGCTGCTCATGTCCCTCTGCCTACTAGGGCGGTCTTCTGGCCCTGGGTCAGGATCCGGGTTCCCAAGGCCTTCGCAGCCTTCCTCTCTTTTTTTGTCTTCCGGGCCTTTTGGGGGGCTGAGAATAGATCCTGGGAAATCTCAGCGAACATTGGGGGTTGACATTCCCCCAATGATGAGTCGCTGCCTTCAGGGTCCCCACTTCCCTCCAGTCTCTCCGGGGGAAGTAAATTATCAAACCCTGGATAGTCCCTCCCAATGACTACAGGATATGGAAGTTTAGGAACCATTGTCACCTCAATGGGGTTCCCCTGAACCTCTATCTCCACTGGGATGGTGGGGTAATGGCTCACGGCCCCATGCACACACGTCACTGCTACATGTTTGGCTTGTAGCAGCTGGATACTTTTTACCAGCTTACCCGATATAAGGGTGATAGCACTCCCCAAGTCCACAAGCGCTGTAGTGTCTGCTCCATTTATCTTCACCGGCCTGGTGTAGTTATGCAGGGCTAATGTGACGCCTGCAAGATGGATAAGGGAGCACGGGATCTCCCAATCCCCCAAATTGCATTGCATAGGCTCCTCAGTGCTGGGACACTGTGCTGCTATGTGTCCCCACTCCCCACATGCGTAACATCTATAATTGTTTCTAATCACTCCCCTATCACGGAGGTTAGGGGGCTTAGTCCCAGGGTTCCCCCCACTCAGGCCAATCCCTTCCTTCTGAGGTTCCCACTGGTTTTCAGTCCCCACCCCCCTTCCTCCACCTAGGACTCCCCAGGGGTTTGGCAGTCCCACCTTCCAGGGTTGGGGTCGGGTGCTTGCTTCGAAAGGGGCCTTCCTTGGGTAGTCGGGTCAATTCCCTGTCTGTCATGCGTCTTTCTACCAGCGTGATCATCTCATCATAAGTGGATGGATCATTTTGGCCTACCCATTTGCGGAGATCTGGTGGCAGTCCTCGCATGTAATGGTCCATGACAAGGGTTTCCAAAATCTCCTCTGGGTTGCACACCTCGGGCTGTAACCACTTCCGCGCAAGGTGTATGAGGTCGAATAGCTGGGGGGGTTTGTTCTGCTGGTACTTCCACTCCATGAACCTCTGGGCCCATACCACTGCCATCACCCCTGATCGTGCTAGGATCTCTGCCTTCAGTCGGGTATAATCAGTGGCGTCCATGGCAGGCAAGTCAAAGTAGGCCTTCTGGGCCTCTCCGCACAAAAAAGGGGTGAGAATGCTGGCCCACTGCTCCTGGGGCCATGTCTCACGCTGAGCAGTCCTTTCGAATGTGAGGAGATATGCCTCTACGTCATCTTCTGACGTCATCTTTGGCAGACAACCAGTGGCCCTCAGGGTTCGCGTCCCATCTGACCCGCGGGCATGGGTGGTGAGGATCTTTAGCTTGTCCACTACCTCTCACAAGAGGGCATGATCTTGGGTTGCCTGGTCCATTAATAATTGATTGGTTTCTTGCTGTAGCCGCATAGACTCCTGTTGCGCCATTGCCTGAACCCGGGTGGCCTCCTGCTGGGCTGCAGTGGCTTGTACCAGAGCTCTTACCACCTCCTCCATTGTTATACAAAGCAAACAAAAAAAACCCCAAACCAAAAACAAATCCAAAACCCCAGTGCACTTTTTTTTAACCTCTTTCTTCTGCCACGCTGTGAATGATGATCCCACTCCTGACACCAGTTGTGACAAAGTTCTGTCCTTGACTCCGTGGGTCCAGCGTTTCCTGACGGATTTTTGCTAGCCTCAGAGGCTCAGTGTGACCCTCCATATAGCCCTTCTCTCTCTAGAGGCAAGGGTCACAGTCTACTGAGCCATTTTCATCATAAGCCAGCAAGGGAGGTGAGGAGAAACAACCCTCCCTCACACAGTCTCTGTTGTCTCCCAGTATCAGTGATTAATCAGGGAGGGGAGGGAGGAGCCCGGGCCCGCTCTCTACTCCGGGCTCCAGCCCAGGGACCCTAAACTTAGCAGCTATGAAAGCTGACTTTTTGGAAATAGGGCGTGTACAATTCCCTGGGCTACTTCCCCACAGCAGCCCCCACTCAATATCTTCTTCACAATTACCTCAGGGCCTCCTTCCTTGCACCTGATATGGATTCGTACTATTTCGTTCCTCCAACCGCACAGCTCCCTCCTATAGCTCCTGACACCCACACCACACTGACTAATTGAGAGGCTTTTAACTAGTTCCAGCCAGTCCTTGATTGGCTTCAGGTGTCCCAATCAATCTAGTTGTCTCTCCTGCCTTCTAGAAGGATCTTAATTGGCCCCAGGTGTCTTGATTAGCCCGGAGCAACTGCCATTTGGTTACCATGGTACCAGAGATTTGTTTAGCCTGGGGCTAACATACCTGTTCCTCACTACTTTACTGTAGCCATCTGCCTTGCCCCATCACAGCAGCTATCCCACAGAGCACCTCTTCCCATTCTGGTGCTGTGGCTTGTGGGAAGGAGGTGGGGGGTGCAGGGCATTCTGGGTCCTGTCCCAACTCCCTGTGATGCATTGATTCGCATCCCAGCCATCCTTCTGCTTCCGTCCACAACTGGCGCCATCTTTCAACATTTTTTGTACTGTGTGCTCTGTCTTCCCTTTCGGTCTGCGGGAATGGAGCCCGAACTGCTGAGGAATATGCTGACGAGTCTCGCCAGCACATCACATTTGGCAGTTGAGTTACTCCTTAAGATCCAAAGTGACAGTGAGGAGTCCGACGATGATATCGACTCGAGTAACGCATACAACACGAGATTGCTTGTGGCATTCACGGACCATGGAGTGGGCTTGGGAAACAAGCACTGAGTGGTGGGATCACATTGTCATGCAAGTCTGGGATGATGAGCAGTGGCTGCAGAACTTTCGGATGAGAAAAGCCACTTTCATGGGACTGTGTGAGGAGTTCGCCCCCACCCTGCAGCGTAAGAACACGAGATTGAGAGCTGCCCTGACAGTGGAGAAGCAGGTGGCTATTGCAATCTGGAAGCTGGCAACGCCAGACAGCTACCGATCGGTCGTTAACCAGTTTGGAATGGGAAGTCGACTGTTGGAATCGTGTTGATGCAAGTTTGCAGGACTATTAATCGCATCCTGGTCAGAAGAACCGTGACTCTGGGTAACATGCATGACATTGTGGCTGGCTTTGCACAAATGGGTTTCCCTAACTGTGGAGGCACCAGCTCACCTGGCCTCTGAGTATGTTAATCGGAAGGGCTATTTCTCTATGGTTCTCCAGGCGTTTGTGGATCACCACGGGCATTTCATTGACATTAACGCAGGCTGGCCCGGAAAGGTGCATGACACACGCATCTTTTGGAACACTGGCCTGTTCAGGAAGCTGCAAGATGGAACTTTTTTCCCAGATCAGAAGATCACTGTAGGGGAAGTCAAAATGCCCATTGTGATCCTTGGAGACCCCACTTACCCTTTAATGCAGTGGCTCATGAAACCCTACACAGGGAGCCTTGACAGCAGCAAGGAGCAGTTCTACAACAGGCTGAGCCGGTGCAGAATGACTGTGGAGTGTGCTTTTGGCCATTTAAAGGGCCACTGGCACTCTATATGGGAAACTGGACCTGGCCGATAACACATCCTCGCAGTTATATCTGCGTGCTGTACCCTCCATAACGTTTGTGAAGGGAAGGGTGAAAGATTCACTCAGGCATGGAACTTGGAGGTTCAACACCTGGAGGCTGAATTTGAACAGCCAGAGAGCAGGGCTATTAGAGGGGCCCAGTGCAGGGCTGCAAGGATTAGGGATGCCTTGAGGAAGCAATTTGAGGCTGAAGCCACCTGTAATGTCTGGTGCCCTGCACGGGAGCGAAGTGCAGTGCTTCCAATGTTAGTAGGAATCTGTGTTTGCTACGTATGATACACTGACTTGCAGTGCCTGTTGTTTTCCTGGGCTACGGTATCTTTTATGTTATGCAATAATAAAGAATGTTTTCAAAGCAAAAAAATCCATTTAATGAAAAGAAAATGCATTTATTGAAAAGAAACACAATTGCATGGGAAACAGAAAGGGCAAGGGGGTGGGGTGGGGAATGGTATAATCACAGATTTGCGTATGTCCTGTTATCATACTCAGCCTTCCTGTGTGGAGTGCTGTGCAATGAGTGCTGTACTTCAGGATGGCTATACTGCATGGTGATGGGGGTTGAGTGCAGTGGGTAAGGGTCGTAGTTTTCAGGGTTGGGTGGTGAAGCTACAGGTGTTGGAGGTATCTGGTGGTGATAAGAACCCGGATGTTGGGGAAAGTGGGTTGGAGGTGACATGGGGGACAAAGGAAAGAGTTTTGGGACAAGGGCTGCAGGAGGGGGCAGGCATGGTAGTGCTCTGGCTGCATGGCTACGAGCACCTGGATTGATTTCGCTTGGCGCTCCATGATGCTTATCAGCTGCTCTGTGCTTTGGTGCTGGCGAGCTGCATTCTGCTGGCAGACCCTCCTTTCAGTCTCCTGCCACTCCTGCACTTTTTGATTTTCATTAAGGGAGCACTGCATGATTTCATGCAGCATGTTCTCTTTGCTTCTACGTGGCCTCTTCCTGATTCTTTGCAGCCTCTTGGCCACTGATAACACAGACGGCTGAGATCTCAAGGTTGCATCTGTAAAGGCAAAAAGCAAGACTTAACAGAGGCAGCATTGTTCACACCAGACAGAGCAATGATTCCCCTATACTTAAGGAGGGCAAGCACAGTCTACACAAAATGGTGAGTAAGCACAGGGTCAAGGGGGACTGATTCTTTCATGGCGGTACTATCCTCTGGGTTTCTGTGCCTTGGGGAGAGCCAACAGTGGCAGGGGGCCCCTATACTGAACACTGTCCCCACATTTTCCACAGGAGTTCGTCCTGGAAGATCTCTTACTGCTGAGGGTGACCTGGGAAGCAAGGGAGGGTCTTCTACTACAATGCGGCTTCCGCCCTGGCCCAAATGCAGTTTGCCTGTGCGCAGCAATGGTCCCCCTGCCCCTCCCGGCACAGTGGCATGGACATGTTAGCCTGCCTGGGAGAAGGACCACCGTGGCTCTCCCACGAAACCTGTGCAAGCGCATTGCCCAAGTTCTGGATGAGACCTTTGAAGAGATCACTGAGGCCAATTACCACCATGTGAGAAAGCACATCAACGCCCTATTCCACATCTAGGCATGCATGCAGCCCTAACCCTCCTCACCCCAAGAGCTCGCACTGAATAACTTCCTTCCCAAAATAAAAGCTGCTTTCTGGGAGCCTCCTCTGGTGTTTGTCCTTCCCCAAGCACCGGCTGCCGCAACTGACTATCTTCCTCCTGGCTTGAGAACAGCTCCTGGCTGCCTGCATCTAGGGATGCCGGGGTGTTATCCTCCTCCTCAGCACCCTCGCTCCCGCTTTGCTCCTCCTCCTGCCTTGTTGGACTGTGCTCTGAAGTGTCTATGGTGGTAGTCGGAGTGGAGGTGGGGTCGCCCCCAAGTATTGTATCCAGCTCTTTGTAAAACCGGCAGGTCACAGGGGCAGCACCGGAGCAACTGTTGTAGGCATTCCGCAGCTCCTGCACTTTAACCCTGCACTGCAGTGCATCCCAGTCATGGCCCCTTTCCATCATGTCCCTTGATATCTGCCCGAAAGTATCGTAATTCCTACTTCTGAAGCACAGCTGGGACTGGACAGCTTCCTCCCTCCAAACACTGATGAGGTCCAGCACTTTGCCATTGCTCCATACTGGGGATCGCCTGGCACGTGAGGCATGGTCACCTGGAAAAATTTGCTGAGAGCACTCCATGCCTGGCTGAGCAAACAGGAAGGGGATTTTCAAAATTCCCAGAGAATTTAAAGGGCGGATCTGACGGTTGGTCACCTGAGGTCAGGACAGTAGAGTTCAAAGTGATGACCAGAGTGCCTAGAACAGGCATTGTGGGACACTTCTGGAGGCTGATCAGAGCGCATTAACAGACTAGGGTGTCCACACTGGTGCCTTGGCGCGCCAGTGGGGGCGCATCAAATGTTATTCCACTCGCTGAGGTGGAGTACCAGGAGCGCGCTAGCCACAGAGTCAGAGCGCTCTATGTGCCTTGCCAGTGTGGACACGTCATGAGTTAGAGCGCACTGGGTTGCTTTAATGCACTCTAACTCGCAAGTGTAGCCATGCCCTTAGTGTCATTGACACTATCTTTCCTTTTGATGTCCATTTTCCTATCCTCTGTTGCTCTTTTCTTCATTGCAGTATACTCTGGGCTACACTACACTAGCGGGGGGGTTCAAACTAAGATACGCAACTTCAGCTACGCTATTCGCGTATCATCTTAGTTCGACTTACCTGGCCATCCTCATAGTGGCAAGTCGACTGCCGCGGCTCCCCGATCGACTCCACTTACTCCTCCTGCCGAGCTGGAGTACGGGCGTCGATTCACGGATCGATTTACTGCATCCAGATGAGATGCGGTAAATCGATCCCCGATAAATCGAAAACTACCCGCCGATCCGGCGGGTAATATAGACGTACCCTTACTTGATTTTCCTCCCGTTCAATGATAGAATCAGTTGTCAAGATTATATGAGCATCTCCCAACTGTCTCCCCAGAGTTCCTAGTTTAAAGTTCTTTTAATCAGTTGTGCCAGTCTCCATCACAGAAGCCTATTTCACTTCCTACTCAGGTGGAGTCGATCCCATGAGAACAGTCCTATGTCCGTGAATGCCACCCAGTGGTTGAAAGCCCCAAAGCCCTCCTTATAACACCACTGCCCAAGCCATCCATTGATCATCATAATCTTATTTTACCTTTGCTTTCCTCCTCTAGGGACAGGTAGAATCCCACTGAAGATCATCTGAGCTTCCATTTCTTTAAACATCTTCCCCATCCTGCATATGCATTCCAGTGAGAATATAGCTGCATCTTTTGTTCCCATGTGAGGGGCAATCAGTGGATTCTTTCCAGTTCCTATTTGGATCCTTTTCAGCCTCAGGTCCACATCCCATATCTTAGCTCCAAGTAGACAGCACACCCTTCTTTTCTCAGGATCAGTTCTGCTGACAGGCCTGTTCATTATTCTTAATAGGGAGATATAAATCACATAGACCTACCTCTTCCTGGTGATGGGATGATTCTCCAGCCTTCCCCCTCCTGTTCTTTCTGGCTGCAAGTCCTCTTGTCTTTTGTTCTCATTTGCAATCTTCTCTGAGTCATCCTCTATTCTCTTGGGGCCATGGGTGGCAGGTGAAGCTTCTTTTGTGGGAGGCTAGCTCCCTGTCTCACCTATTCCACCCCTGGCCCTGACCCTACTCCATCCCTGTTCCACTCCTGCTCCGCCCCAGTCCCACTCAGCCCCACCCACCACCATTCACTGCATTCCTCCTCTCCACCCGTCTTGGGAAGCCCCCTCTGCCCACCACTCCCCACCTCCCTCCTCCCCTCCCCACTCTCTCCTCCACTAAACCCCCACCACTTGCGCTCTCCACATCCCTCCTTTCCTCCTCCCTTGTGAGGCCCCCACCGCTTTCAGGGACGTGGTGAGTGGCAGGGACCTCTGGAGATGGCGGGTGGAATGGAGGAGAGGAGAGAGTCAGCCAGGCAGCTGCAGGCAGGGGGGGCCTCAGGGAAAGGACAGAGCAGGGATTGGAAGAGGCAGAGTGCAGGTGGGGTCACTGGGGCCCAGACATCTGGCGCGGGTTGGTGGCAGCTGTTATACCCACAGCCTATGTCTGGGGCTCTGAACTTTGGCTATCTCTATTGACTCTTCCCCTGTTCTGGAAGGACTAGATGCTCTTCTTCTTTGCCCTGCCACCTTTTGTTATTGCCTGCTGTGTCCCTTCTTCATTGTCCAACTCAGCTAATCTGTTTCTGAGCTCTATTTCTCTTTCATTAGCTAGTCTTTTTCTCACCCTGGTTCTTGTAGTCACATGCTTCCACTGGCCACTTTCCTCACCCAGCAGTCTCCCCTCAGAGTTCTTCAGTCCAGCTTGCATCTGTTAGTCTTGAGTTTTCCCTTCAGCCTCCTATCACCTTCCCTCCGTCATCTGCTCTAATCCCCTTTGAAACTCAACTATAGTTTTTACCTGCATCTCCAAACCTCTATCAACCCTGTGAGGTGGCACTTCATACAAACAAAGCATTTTTCGGGTATCCACTCCAGGATAAAGTACATGTCACAGCTAAATAGGGGCTTGTAGACTCCCTGCCAGAGTCTACAAGCCCTGCCCCGCTGCAGCACACAGCGGAGCGAGACCTCCTTGCTGCCTCTCTGTGTACCCAGGGCAGGGGCAGGGCTGTGCTCTGCAGGCTCCTGCCGGCCAGGCAGCAGGCCCTAGGGCTGGCACCGCCACGCCAGGAGCTCAGCTGCGTGCTGCCTCAGGGCCCAGGGAGGAAAGGTGAGTGGCGCTGGCTTGCCGCGGTCCCCCTCATATAGGGTGACCAGACATCCCAACCAATGTAAGGTCGGGACGCGGGACAAGTCCCCTAAAATCGGGACTGTCCCGATAATATCGGGATGTCTGGTCACCCTAGAGCCAGCAAACAGAGCTGGAAAAAGGGATGTTTGAGTGGACATCTGTTGGGGAAGAAGAGAGCAAGTCCCTGTTCCTTAGGGGCATTGAGTGAGTTCTTGCAAGTGTTTCTTTGTTTGCTTGGTTGAGTGTTGAGTTTTATTAAGTTTACAGGGGCTGGTAGGGGGCAGTGTGCTGTGAGAGAAGCAGAAACTTTGAACACAGCAGAGTCCTGATTAGGGGTAACACTTCCCTGAGTAGGGGGCCTAAGGCAGTGAAGCAGCCAGCCAGCAGCACGGGAGTTAGCAAACATAGATGGAAAGAGGGGAGTTTGTGTGGCAGTTTGTAAGGGGCGTTTAGTGGAGGGAGTGTGTGGTTTTCTGTTTCTGTTTGGTATGTGCATGTTTTTGTTTTTTTTCATGTTTTTTCTTTGTCAAGAACTTAGGTAGGAAGGCTATGACAGCTACAGAAGCAGCAATGGTAGTGACCCAAGAAATGGAAGAGACAATGAAGTTGACCGGATGTGGAATCATAGAATCATAGAATATCAGAGTTGGAAGGGACCTCAAGAGGTCATCTAGTCCAACCCCCTGCTCAAAGCAGGACCAATTCCCAGCTAAATCATCCCAGCCAGGGCTTTGTCAAGCCGGGCCTTAAAAACCTCCAAGGAAGGAGACTCCACCACCTCCCTAGGTAACGCATTCCAGTGTTTCACCACCCTCCTAGTGAAATAGTTTTTCCTGATATCTAACCTGGACCTCCCCCACTGCAACTTGAGACCATTGCTCCTTGTTCTGTCATCTGCCACCACTGAGAACAGCCGAGCTCCATCCTCTTTGGAACCCCCCTTCAGGTAGTTGAAGGCTGCTATCAAATCCCCCCTCATTCTTCTCTTCTGGAGACTAAACAATCCCAGTTCCCTCAGCCTCTCCTCATAAGTCATGTGCTCCAGACACCTAATCATTTTTGTTGCCCTCTGCTGGACTCTTTCCAATTTTTCCACATCCTTCTTGTAGTGTGGGGCCCAAAACTGGACACAGTATTCCAGATGAGGCCTCACCAATGTCGAATAAAGGGGAACAATCACGTCCCTCGATCTGCTGGCAATGCCCCTACTTATACAGCCCAAAATGCAGTTAGCCTTCTTGGCAACAAGAGCACACTGTTGACTCATATCCAGCTTCTCGTCCACTGTGACCCCTAGGTCCTTTTCTGCAGAACTGCTACCTAGCCATTCGGTCCCTAGTCTGTAGCAGTGCATGGGATTCTTCTGTCAGGACTTTGCACTTGTCCTTGTTGAACCTCATCAGGTTTTTTTCGGCCCAATCCTCTAATTTGTCTAGGTCCCTCTGTATCCGATCCCTACCCTCTAGTGTATCTACCACGCCTCCTAGTTTAGTGTCATCTGCAAACTTGCTGAGAGTGCAGTCCACACCATCCTCCAGATCATTAATAAAGATATTAAACAAAACCGGCCCCAGGACCGACCCTTGGGGCACTCCGCTTGAAACCGGCTGCCAACTAGACATGGAGCCATTGACCACTACCCGTTGAGCCCGACGATCTAGCCAGCTTTCTGCCCACCTTACAGTCCATTAATCCAGCCCATACTTCTTTAACTTGGCGGCAAGAATACTGTGGGAGACCGTATCAAAAGCTTTGCTAAAGTCAAGGAATAACACATCCACTGCTTTTCCCTCATCCACAGAGCCAGTTATCTCATCATAGAAGGCAATTAGGTTAGTCAGGCACGACTTCCCCTTGGTGAATCCATGCTGACTGTTCCTGATCACTTTCCTCTCCTCTAAATGTTTCATAATTGATTCCTTGAGGACCTGCTTCATGATTTTTCCAGGGACTGAGGTGAGGCTGACTGGCCTGTAGTTCCCCGGATTTCGCCCAATCCTAGGGCGGCACGGCCGCTTTTTTTTTGTTTCGTTCCGCTCTGGCCGTCCTGTAGGGGGCGACGGTGTGGAGGATGGGAGTGCCCTGCAGCAAGCCCGGCAGGGCAGTCCGCGTCCTTCCCTCCCAGCCGACTGGAGTGGCGTGGAGCCCTGCCACAACAAAACCTGGGGAAATGCATACAGAAATAGGGTGACCAGATGCCTAAATAGGAGAATCTCAAGCAGGAGTAGAGAGGTTATTTTATCTCTATATTTGACGCTGGTGCAACCACTGCTGGAATACTCCTCGTTTACAGACAACCCCCCAACCTAAAGCAAATACTCACCAGCAACCACACATCACTGAACAAAACCACTAACCCAGGAACCTATCCTTGTAACAAACCCCGATGCCAACTCTGTCCACATATCTATTCAAGTGACATCATCATAGGACCTAATCACATCAGCCATACCATCAGGGGCTCGTTCACCTGCACATCTACCAATGTGATATATGCCATCATGTGCCAGCAATGCCCCTCTGCCATGTACATTGGCCAAACCGGACAGTCTCTACGCAAAAGAATTAATGGACACAAATCTGACATCAGGAATCAAAATACTCAAAAACCAGTGGGAGAACACTTTAACCTGTCTGGTCATTCAGTGACAGACCTGCGGGTGGCTATATTACAACAGAAAAACTTCAAAAACAGACTCCAAAGAGAGACTGCAGAGCTAGAATTGATATGCAAACTAGACACAATCAACTCCGGTTTGAATAAGGACTGGGAATGGCTGAGCCATTACAAACGTTGACTCTATCTCCCCTTGTAAGTACTCTCACACTTCTTATCACACTGTCTGTACTCGGCTAGCTTGATTATCACTTCAAAAGTTTTTTTTCTCTGAATTAATTGGCCTCTCAGAGTTGGTAAGACTACTCCCACCTGTTTATGCTCTCTGTATGTGTGTATATATATCTCCTCATTATATGTTCCATTCTATATGCATCCGAAGAAGTGGGCTGTAGTCCACGAAAGCTTATGCTCTAATAAATTTGTTAGTCTCTAAGGTGCCACAAGTACTCCTGTTCTTCTTTTTGCTGGAATACTGTGTCCAGTTCTGGTGTGCACAATTTAAGAAGGATATTGATAAATTGGAGAGTGTTCAGAGAAGAGTCACAAGACTGATAAAGGATTTTAAAACATGCCTTATAGTGATCGACTCAAGGACCTCAATCTATTTAGCTTAACAAAAAGAAGGTTCAGAAGTGACTTGGTTATAGACTGTAAGTATCTACATGGGGAACAAATAGTTAATAATGGGCACTTCAGTCTAGCAGAGAAAGGTAGAGCATGAGCCAACGGTTGGAAGTTGCAGCTAGACAAATTCAGACTGGATATAAGGCATACCTTTTCAATGGTGAGAGTAATTAATGATTAACAATATGTCATGGTGTTTTCCTAAAAGCTTTTTTTAAAAGCTGTCCTCTAGGAATTATTCTGGGAAAGTTCTATGTCTGTGCTATACAGGCGGTGAGACCAGGTGATCACTGGATCCCTTCTGGCTTTATAATCTCAGAACTAGGTACATCAATTCACATGCAAAATTCTCATTGAATTCAATAGGTGTCCTTGCCCTGTGGCTTGTGGTGAGGGCTGCAGCAGGGGCCATACAACCCCTCTTGCAGCTTCCTAGGGCCCCCTCTCATGGTTCTGTGCACCTGTGTCTGTCGTTGTCATCCTCTCCTCCCTCCCCGCTCTGCCCCGCTCACCTAATGTGTCCTGATATTTCATTCTTGCAATCTGGTCACCCTAGCTGGCTCCTGTGCCACTGCTCCTCACACAGAGAAGGGGACTTGGAGCTTCTTCAGCTCTTACATAGTGGTGTTGAATATTTAACAGATAGCTTTTCTTCTAACTGTTTGTCAGGTGTTTGAGTTAAGTAAATGTGAACAAAAATAAACAAAAAATGCAGATGTTTTAAATAGTCTGAATTAAGCCATCTCAGTCAATCAGGTTTCATTTCCATGGTTCCTCTGAAGCCCTAAGCCATATGCCTGCCAGGAAAGATTGGGTAGACAAGACCTGAATTTCTAATTTAAAAATAAGTAGAAGTGCCCTATTTGCATATGCATGGGTATGCACCCACACTATAGCAAAGCGAAGACTTACCGGCATGGCGCTGCCTGTTGGCTATCTTGGGAATTAGCTCTTCAGCCTCAGAGCACCCTCTGCTGACCCATGTCTCGCCTGCCTTAGGGCCCCATGTCCCTCCTGGACCCCGGTGCCCTTTACCTCCGGGTTCTGCCCCAGCAGTATCCTCACACTCTGGGTCTCCCCTCCCAGGGGAACCCCCAACCCTCTAAACCCACCTTGCCTCAGTGGCTACTATCAGTCATCATCTAGCCCCTGCTCACTCGGGCCAACTGCAGTCTGTAAAGGCCACTCATCATTAGCAAGGGGGTAGGACCTGCTGCCTTTGCCTATCCCCGGGCTGCCCCTCTGCAGCCCCACTACCTTTTCATAGGCCTTCATCAAGGCCTGCAGCCTAGGGTCTACCAGGCTGGAGCTCCCCAGCTCCCCTTGCCCTTCCCCAGCACTGCTCCACTTCAGGTACCTTGCTCCCAGGCAGCTAGCCCTTCCTACTCCTGGGCTAGAGTGAGACTCTTTCAGCTCCTGGCCCACAGCCCTTTTATCAGGGCCAGCTGGGCCCTGATTGAGCTAGCCACACCTGTGGTCAGCTACTCACTGCTTTTCCCAGCTTCAGCCCTCTCTATGGCTGCTTTTAACCCCTGCCTACTGGAGTGGGGCAGCTGCCCCACTACACACACACATATGCACCTCACTTTTTTTTTAAATGAGACTTTTCAGACTTTCTTCATAAATATTAAAGAAGAACAAAAGTACAACCATTTTCCCTTTGCAGGTCCCCTTTAAAATCCATTTAGTGGGAAACAGCCTTCATGGGCTAACTTCACACAGATAAGCTGGTAGACATTGGAATAAACCAAGGACAAAAATTAAAAGGGAAGAAAGTCGCCATTCCACAGCCCAATCCCTTGCTTCTCAGACATTACCCTCAAAGAATGAACCACTAGAACATCTGAGTCATCCCATTGTCTCTGATTTCCAGCATGCTTTCATTTCAGGAAGTCTTGAGTTAAAAAACGTTATTTAATTAGTTGTAACTGCACAAAGCACTTATCCTGGCATATAAGAAAAAGAGGAAGAAGAAGACACTAAACCTCAGAAATTGTCTGAGAAGAGAGAGACAGAAGAACAAGAGATACACTGTCAGAGCAAAGAATAAAAGTACAACCCCTAAGGTAACTGAAAACCACAAGGGCACCGATAAATCCCAGGGAGCCTTTTGTCGGTTTCCCTGTAGCAAGCCTTATCAGCACTGAAGTGGACTGAAGTCAGAGAGCTGTCTGCATAGAGCTCCTCCTGATAAGTATTTTTGTTTCTTATTTATCTTGCTGGTCTTTATTACATTGTTACTTTGTTAGATTTTCTATCAACTAAAATTTTGGTGACTTTGAGTAGCAAATAAAAAGGAATAATAATGTGATCAAAGAGCCTTCACTTCTGGATGCCCATCTTAAAGGTCGTGCTCACCACACATCAACTTTCAGTGTGCTGAGAACTGCTGAAAACCTGCCCATGGGTGTCTCAAGTTGTGCACACAAAAACAAAAGTACCCAGAGTTTGGGGTACTCTTGAAAATGTGGGACTTTATAAGGCACCTCTCACCTGCCCCTAAAACATCATTATAGTTCAATAGAAAGAGAATGGAAATTCAGATAGGGAAACTGATCAAATTAGGATGGGTCTGAACCGCAGAGACTCAAATGGTTTTCATGTCAAGGCTATTTCAGGGAGATGTGGCAGATAGGAGTTCTGTTCTCTTAGGATACAAAAGAGGATAAAAACAAATAAAAAAACGGACACGTCTGGATTAACATCTTCTCTTTTACAAGACATCCCCATGGAGATGCAGGGCTAAATTCTGCTTTCAGTAATTTTGGTGTAAAGCAGAGTAATTCCACTGAAGTCAATGGAGCTATTCCAGAGTTCCACTGATGTAGCCAAGATCAGATTTTGGCCCGCATTGGCAAGGAGTTGATTAAGATTGATCTATCTATCTATTCTTCATAATACTTTGCTCTGTTATAGTACCTATCATCTGAAGGTTTCAAAGCACTTTCCAAACCTCTTTGGCTTAAGCCTTCCAACATCCCTATAAAATATTATTTCCATTTTATAGGTGGAAAAATGGAGGCATAGAGGGGTAAATGATTTGACCAAAGTTGCTAAGAAGTCAGTAGCATGTCTCAAGTCTCTCAGTTCTGGGCTTTAACCACAACCTTAATCTATTGGTTCTGCAAGGTGCTGTATACGGGCACTTTGCTTTATCCTTTGAATGATAGATGTGTTTGGCTGCTACTATAATACTGAACGGGATTAGTAAGAAAAGGAGCCCAACCCCCCAACCAAAACAGAATTTCTTTGTATATCTTTCTCCTGCAATCTTCTGTATTCATTGGCTGGCCTATCTATCTATCTATCTATCTATCTATCTATCTATCTATCTATCTATCTATCTATCTANCTATCTATCTATCTATCTATCTATCTATCTATCTATCTATCTATCTATCTATCTATCTATCTAATATAATAGTAAAATTACAATGTATTGTCACATGAGCGATTGAGTTCAAGACAAGGATGGTGTCTAAAGAAGGATTTAATTATTTGCATAGGTGTTAAATAACTGAATTTTAAAAATATAGTGTTGGTATCCCAACACATTCCTGAACATAGGAGCTGACATCATAGAATCATAGAGGTATAGGACAGGCAGGGACCTTGATAGGTCATCTAGTCCAGTCCCCTGCCCTGAGACAGGCCTAAGTATTATCTAGACTATCACTGAGGTGTTTGTCTAATCTGTTCTGATAAAGCTCCATTGATGGGGATTCCACACGTTCCCTAAGTAATTTGTTCCAGTGTGACGGGTTGGATCACAGAAACCCCCTTGGGAGCTGCCACCTAATGTGCCAAGACTACTTCTATTCCTGTTTTCCCTGCCAGCTCACGACTCCAGCACCCTGACTTGCTGAGCCAGACACTCCTATCTGCTCCAACACAGATCCAGGGTCTGAATTACTTGCCCCAAAGCTGCAGGTTTACTTGAAAACAGCTCACAGAAGTGTGCTTGTCTTTAGCACTCAGATGCACAACTCCCAGGGGGGTCTAAACCCAAATAAATCTGTTTTACCCTGTATAAAGCTTATGCGGGGTAAACTCATAAATTATTCGCCCTCTATAACACAGATAGAGAGATATGCACAGTTGTTTGCTCCCCCAGGTATTAATACACACTCTGAGTTAATTACTAAGTAAAAAGTGATTTTATTAAATACAGAAAGTAGGATTTAAGTGGTTCCAAGTAGTAACAGACAGAACAAAGTAAGTCACCAAGCAAAATAAAATAAAATGCGCAAATCTATGTCTAATCAAACTAAATACAGATAAGATCCTCACCAGTTCCAGAATGCTCCCCTTTTACAGGCTAATCTCCTTTTAGCCTGGGTCCAGCAATCACTCACCCCCCCTGTAGTTACTGTCCTTTGTTCCAGTTTCCTTCAAGTATCCTGGGGGTGGAGCGGGGGGGTGGAGAGACTCCTTCTTTAGCCAGCTGAAGACCAAATGGAGGGGTCTCCCACGGGTTTAAATAGACTTTCTCTTGTGGGTGGAGACCCCCCTCCTCACTCCTATGCAAAGTCCAGCTCCAAGATGGAGTTCTGGAGTCACCTGGGCAAGTCACATGTCCCTGCATGACTCAGTCTTTACAGGCCGAAGCCATTGTCCACATGGTATCTTGTATGTCTCCAGGAAGACTTCTTATGTGGATTGGAGCATTCTAAGATGCATTGTTCCCCAAGTGTTTCCTGATCAGGTAGTTAACCTTGCGAATTCCTTCCTAAAGAAGCTGATGAAATGACTCACAAAGCTGACTTAGAAACCAAGCAAGCATACAGCCCATATTCTTAACCTCAAGTAGAAAATTATATATATGTACAAATAGGATGAATAGATACAGTAAACTATAACCTTTACGGAGATATGTTACATGGCACAGGCAGCACAAAATATATTCCAGCTATGTCATACATACATTTATAAGCACCCCCCCCATAAAGCCTTATGGGGTACACTGTCACATCCAGTGCTTAGCTACCCTTACAATTAAGAAGTTTTTCCTAATGTCTAACCTAAATCTCCATTGCTACAATTTAAGCCCATTACTTCTTGTCCTCTCCTCAGTAGATAAGGGGATCAATTTATTACCCTCTTTTTTCTAACATACTTGAAGCCTGTTATCATGTCCCCCCTCAATCTCCTCTTCTCCAGACTAAACAAACCCAATTTTTAGAATCTTTCCTCATAGGTCATGTTTTCTGGACCTTTAATCATTTCTGTTGCTCTCCTCTGGACTCTCTCCAATTTGTCCACATCTTTCCTGAAGTGTCATGCTCTGAACTGGACACAGTACTCCAGTTGAGGCCTTACCACTGCTGAGCAGAGTGTAAGAATTACTTCTCACATCTTGCTTACAATACTCCTGCTAATACATCCCAGAATGACGTTCGCTTTTTTTGCATCCACAGGCAGGGACACACCCAACTGAGTTACATGAATGCTTTCCCCAGACACTCGTTAACTAACAATAGAGAGGCTCCAGGCAGTTCCCCCAGATCCTAACCATGCAACCCTGAGCTGTACCATCTTGCACTGGTCAGAAGCCTGATCAGTGTACCTTTATTACCCAGTCCACCCTTCCCTCAATGTGGAGAGGACATGCACCAGTTTTTGTTCCTGAGCTGAGGTTTCCCAAGCACTTGAAGCCAAATACACTGCTTTAGGTAAAACATAAAACAGGTTTATTAACTACGGATAGATTTTAAATGATTATAAGTGGTAGGCATAAAAGGACAGAGATGGTCACCAAAGAAAATAAAAATAAGTGCACAATCTAAATCTTAATCCTTATTACACTAAGCAGTATTCCAGTCATGTGAATGAACCTATGATGCCAATTGTGTTGTAATTGTGGTTTTTCACTAGTATTTCTAGTTCTTCCTGTGTATTTCCCATACTTCTTGCATTAGAATGCAGACCTCTAAGATGTTCATTAAATTTTCCCTCTATATTCCCTCTGGTCTCTCCTTTGTCCGCACTGTGATTGCTCATGTTCCCCCCAGATTCTGACTCTTCATCCAGGTCTCCATGTTCTGAACTTACCTGTGGCCTTTTGTCTCCTGCTCCCATCAAACCTAGTTTAAAGCCTGCCTAGCCAGTCTGTATCAAAAGATACTCTTCCCCTTCATTGATAGATGGACCCCATATATGCTCAGAAGTCCTTCTTCTTGGAACAGCACCCCACGGCTGAGGAAGCTGAAGCCCCTTTGGCAATACCATCCACACAGCCATGCATTTAGCTCCAGGGTCCTCAGAACATATACTGTCTAGCCCAGTATCTAGCTACCTGCCCTATTGGGAAGCACGCTATTGACGAGATACTCAGCTGGCATAGATTGGTGCAGCTCCGTGAAATTCAGTGGAGCTATGCTGATTTATACAAGTGAGGATATGGTGCTACAGGCCCATCTAGTCTGATATACCACCATCTACCAAACAGGAACTGAACAGTGGGGAGCTTTTATTAATAGGTAACTATTATTAGATACCTACTCTGTTATGTTACTAAAATTTAGTAAAAACTTTCTTCACGAGTAATGCAATGTAATTGATAAACACCATTTTGACTGTCTAAATTCTCATGGTTTAGTTTGAAATTTGACCCATTCTGTCCAGTGTTGAGAAGTGCCAGTGTACATTAAGCAAGGATGTTCTAAACTTTGAGATCATTCCACAGGGACAAGATGAACTGGCAACTGGTCATTCTTGGATTAGTCATCCTGCCCATTAAACTAGTAGGGACATCCTTGTTTCTCATCTATTGTGAGTATTGATGTGCATTTGTAATTTTCAGTTATTATTTATTGATTTTATAGCACTGTTCTTCTAGTAGCTGATACTTTCATGTCTGTGTTGTCTAGTGTGGGATATTACAGTGAATCTCAGCATCTCACACAAACCAAACTAGGCACAAAATACCCCCAAGAATGGTGCTGGGATTGGATCTAGGCAGTGGTGATGTGTCCTAGGAATACTTCTCTGTGGCTCGCTGAAGAGCTGAGCAGCATCCTGAGGTAACCCAACAACTCCTCTTTGCTGCATGACTTTGTATAAGTAAAAGAATAAATGGACACAAATCAGGCATCAGGAATGGTAACATACAAAAGCCAGTAGGAGAACACTTCAATCTCCCTGGACATTCAATAACAGATTTAAAAGTAGCCATACTTCAACAAAAAAACTTCACAAACAGACTTCAAAGAGAAATTGCAGAGCTACAATTCATTTGCAAATTTAACACCATTAATTTGGGCCTGAATAGGGACTGGGAGTGGCTGGCTCACTATAAAAGCAATTTTCCCTCTCTGGGTATTGACACCTCCTCATCAGTTATTGAGAGTGGACCACATCCACCCTGACTAATTGGCCTTGTTCACACTGGTTCTCCAGTTGTAAGATAACTCCCTTCTCCTCATGTGTCAGTATATTTATGCCTGCATCTGTAATTTTCACTCCATGCACCTGAAGAAGTGAGGATTTTTACCCACAAAAGTTTATGCCCAAATAAATCTGTTAGTCTTTAAGGTGCCACAGGAGTCCTCGTTTTTGTGGATACAGACTAACACGGCTACCCCTCTGATACTTTGTATGAGGAAGCCATTCATAATGTGCACTTTAATGTACCTTGTGAGTGAAAAAGAACTGAAACCATGACTGCACAATGTTGTGTGTTCTTTTAGATAGTGTGCACTATAATAGTAAAGAGTGAGATACATAATAAAGTACATGTGTTGGGCTGCTGTCCCTTGGGATCTAAACCCAGAAGGGTAATAACAAACTTTTAGATTAATTAACTGGTGAAGCTGCACTTGGTAATACCATTTCATGTGTAACTTCAGCCTCCATCTCCCATGTCATAATACATCTCTTCTCCTTTCTCTACTACCAGCCTTAGTTTAGGATTGTTATATTTATGTTTCCCTGTCACCTTAGTATAAGACCCTCTTTTTCACATTCACTTAGGAAACCTGAGTAAAATGCTTTCCAGTGGCCACCAACACTTAGAATATCAGGGTTGGAAGGGACCTCAGGAGGTCATCTAGTCTGACCCCCTGCTCAAAGCAGGACCAATCCCCAGACAGATTTTTGCCCCAGATCCCTAAATGGCCCCCTTAAGGATTCAACTCTCAACCCCGGGTTTAGCAAACCAATGCTCAAACCACTGAGCTATCCCTCCCCCATTTCTCCAAGAATGGTCAGACAGAGTCACTTTAGAGTGATTCCTGATGCTTCATCTGCAGAATTCCTCATCCCTGTGAAGTGAGAAATGGATCACAACCCACCCAATATGTGCCCTGGATAGAAAGGATTCATAGTGGGGAAGGGAAGAATTTGTTTTCCAAGGAGTTATTGTTTTAGCTAAGGGGATTTTTCACTCCTACTTGCACTAAGTGATCTCACAGCTGGAGTTTCCTCTTTCTCTGATAGCTGACAGTTTCTGCCTGGGTCACAGAGGCATAGAGAAAAACTGAGCATTTTACTCCTGGGGGAATTCTGCCCCACCGCACATGCGCAGAATTTATGTCCCTCGCTAATTTCTTTGCTTCCCCTCAGAAAAATGACTTTCTGATAGGGAAGAAAAAGGTTGCCACAAGAGTGGTCATGCAACCCTCCCCAGCAGTATGTTTCAGGTGCCCAGCACAGCCTGCGGAGAGATAAATCACTGTGGGGTAGGAGGCAGGGTTGGGGAAGACCCGGCTGGTGGCTCCTACCCTGCACCAGGCTCAGCTGCTAGTCCCAGCTGGGCTGGGGAGGATGGGACTTCCTCTGCCTCTGCACGGCATCTGGGGCTGGTTCATACCCAGTCCCAGATTTCTCTCCCAGCTGCAGGAAACTCTGCAAACTTCCCCTCCCCCCACTTCCTGCACCCATTGCTCCTCTGCTCTAGGGGGAGGGATTCCAGTACAGGGAGCTGCTCCCTCATCCACCCAACCCCCGTGCATCCAAACCCCCCTCAGAACCCACTCCCCCTGCATCTGGACCACCCCAATGAGCCACACACACACAGATCCGCACCCCACTGAGCCGCAACCAGCTATACTTGGGTCCCTGCCCCACTCCCCCAGCATCTGAAGCCCCCCTAAGCCCCCCACACCCAGACCGCCTTTCTGAGCTCTATTCCCCCACACCCAGACCCCCACAACTGAGCCCCAACCATCTTCACCCCACTCCAGAACCCCATTACTGTTGCACCCAGAAGCCCCCAACAAGCCCCTGTGCATCCAGATCCCCCCCGCACCCGGATCCCCCACTGAGCCGCCCACACCCAGATTGCCCCACACAGAACATTCTCAACCCACAACTGGATCCCTCCACATTAAGCCCCTTCACACTTGGATCCTGCCTTGCTGAGCCTGCCTGCCTACACCTGGTGAACCTGGCATGGAGGGGCAGGGCCCTGCGGTGTTGCTGGGGCAGACCCGGTCCTTGTGCTGTGTCAGGGTTGGGTGCAGCCTCACCACTGAGTCTGTGTCCCAGGGGAGAGGGGGGCGAGGAGCTGCACAGTGATCTCCCACCTCTGTGCAGCCAGTGGCCTGTGCTCCCCAATGCCATGCTGGAGCCTCCACATTTATCTGACAAATAAAATTGTCAGAATTTTAAAATGTAGTGTTCAGAATTTTAAATATTTTGGTGCAGAATGCCCTTAGGAGTAATGGCATTTGTTTCTGTATTCGGTGTAGCTGTAGCTGTGTGGGTCCCAGGATATTGGAGAGACAAGGTGGGTGAGGTAATATCTGTTATTGGACCAACTTCTGTTGGTGAGAGAGCCATGTTTTCAAGCCACACAGAGCTCTCTATAAAAGATCTCTCTCACCAAAAGAAGTTGGTCCAATAAAAGTTATTACCTCACCTCCCTAGTATCTCCATTTGTTTCTGTGGTAGGGGGAGAAAGAGGGCATGTCAGCAGTTTGTAAAGCATGTTACAACATTTTCCTTGGTGGTGAAGCAAAGGGAGTGACACATCCTGTGGGCATATAGGGCTTGAATCATCAGTGCAGACCCAGTCCTCATCTGGGGGTAGGGAAGTGCAATGATTCCCACACAGACAGGAGTATTCCTAGGAGGGATTTTCTATCGACAAGATGTGTCTGGAATATGGAAAGTCACTTATTTTGGGAGTTAGAGTTGACCGACAAATTATTCACAAACGTGGCTGATTTCTGTAGAGAATTTTTCTTTGTCCATGTTTGCACCCCTTCTTACTCACTTTTTACAAACATATGTTATCATTATTTGTATTACCACAGCGCCTAGGAGCGCAAGTCAAGGGCCAGGACCTCATTGTGTTACATGCTGTACAAAGACATGTGTGACAATCAAGTTTTGTTCTATGAACATTTATGGCAAACTAATTTCAGACCCATAGTCATGATTCATTGCACTCTGTCTGTATATAGGGTTCTGTATTTACCCATTTAACTTTTGCTTGTGTCTGTATTGTAGCCTGTGCCTATACCAGTGTTGATGGCTGTTGTTACTGGCAGGAATACCAGAGATATTACTGCTCCCATTAGCTTTATGCTGTAATCTTCCTCATCCCTATTCCAGGCAGATGATAGCTCCCCTGGGCATGCAGTTGTGTTATGGGCTATGAACATCCTTTCCAAACAACTGCTATTAACCAAATGTTGTATAGGCAGCATTAAGACTCATCTCCAGGAGAACAACATCTGGGCTTGTGTTCAGTTCCACAGATCTTCCCCAGGCCGGGCTCTCAAGGGACCCTCAATTCCACAACTGAGAGGAACATAACAGGTAAGATGCTGGGGTTCTCTATGAAATTCTGTTGAGCAAAGGGGGCATTCTGTTTGTTTCTCTTGAATGCTCATTTTATTATTACTGAACCTAGAGGGTCCACCTGAGTTTGTGAGCCTATTGTACTGGGCCAGGAGCACCCCGGCTCACAACGGCCAAGTGAAAAACAAAACAGGGTGGAGCAAAAATGGCCTGCTCAAAAAAAAGCCCAGTGGCTCATTGCCCCTGGAAACTGATGCCCAGGGTGGCTGCCCTGCTCAACTGCCCCTAGAACTGGCCCTGTACAATTACATGGTAAAAGTTCCTGCCTGCCCTGAAGAATTTACTATCTAAATAGAAACCACAGGATAAGTATCATAAGCCCCATTTAACTGCTGGGGAACTGAGGCACAAAGAGATTAATTGACAACCACAACTCCAGTGATAATCCCACTGCCACATATGTACCTGATATTGTAGAAAAAAATGCAATTCCTTGGCATATCATTGTATTATTGGACCAATATAATAGCAAGGGGGCAGAATTTCCTGGACCGCTTTAACTCTGAATTTCCCAACTGTGTTAAATCCTTAAATTTGAGAGTATATTAGAGAAGAAGGATGTCCCAATGGTTAAGATGCTAGCCTTGGACTTGGGAGATCCAAATTCATGTCCTTGCTCTGCCACAGCCTTCCTGTGCAACCTTGGGGAAGTCACTTAGTCTCTCAGTTTCTCATGTATACAATGCAGGTTATTGTACTTCCATACAATTGTGAGATGCTCAAATACTATGGTAATAGGGGCCACAGAACTACCTTAAAGGGGTTAGCTTCACTTTTTGTATCTAATATACTCAAGTTGTTCAGACAAATTACTATCTATGGATTATTTGCACAGTAACTGATGCTGAGATTCAGAATTTGGACTTAAAAAAAACCACATGTATTCTGTCTGTGTGTTTGTGATCAAATATCTGTCTAGATGAGGCTCCCATCATTGTATCTGAGAACCTCACCAAACATTAATGAATTTATCCACACAACACACCTTTTCAGGTTGGCAAATATCATTAATCCAATGTTACAAATCGGGAGGCTCAGAAAGATCAAGCCAAGATTTTTGGCTAGGGTTTTCAACACTAGGAGCCTAAAGTGAGGCTCCTAAATCGATATTTAGGTACCTGCCTGATTTTCAAAAGTGCGGAGCACCCAGTTGTTCACACTCAGTGGCCAGGAACTGAATTTAGACCAATGTGTCTTAATCACAAAATCATCCTTCCTCATATGAGCATTTCCTCACAGATACACACGTCTGGTACTTTCATTGGAATAAATGATACACACCACTTTGAAAACTTCATGAGGTTGTGAGTGTGAAGGGGCTCCAAAGGGATGAGTTGAACTACAGCCTTAAGGTAAAATGTTCAGAAGCGCCCAAGGACCAAGCGCCTAGATTCACAAAAGGATGTAGATGGTGAGATGGTGAGATGCATCACAAAACCTACCTTTTAGGCACCTAGAAAATCACAGGAACAACACTGTGAGCCACGCAGCCTGAGTGAGGCATCTAGGCTCCCTATACAACGAATGAGTAGAGATAGGTGCCTTGGTATGTGATTCACAAAAGCCAGCACACTAGGTGGGGAGTTGCCTAAGATAGCCAATGGGAGATGCTGATGAGATGCTGTGCCCCGCCCCTCTTATAGACCTTGTCTACCCTTGTGGTGGTGTGTAGGGTATGTGTAGCTACACACCACAGTGAAAGATAGGCTATTTCCACAGTGTGGTGTGTAGCTGCATGCGTCAGTGAAAGACTCTGGGTGGGGGGGAGTGGGGAAAGGCTCTGATGGGGGAGGCAGTGTTGAAAGAGCCTTTCCCCGCCGCCTCCCTCCATCCAGAGTCTTTCACAGCTGCATGTACTTTACACACTGCTGCAAGCGTAAGCAAGGTCATGAAGATAGGAGCTTAAACGCATGCTGCAGAACTTTGAAAGTGAATAAGATAAGCTGAAGTAAGGCCACCTTAATTCTGAATAAAACTGTCCACCCAGGGATTTAATGCAGTTTAACTAATCCACTTTAAAAGTTAATTTAGATTAATTTTCTGAGTGCCTCCATTTAAACAGTCCCGTAGGTACTTTTGAAAATGGGACTTAGGCTCCTAAATCACTGAGGTGCTTTTGAAAAATGTATCCCTAGCTTTTGTGAAATATTCACAAATTATCTCCCCTGGTAGTCAATCAGTACTATGCATTATCAATTCATCCCCAATTTTAGTTAATGAATTGTTATTCGTGAATATTTGCCAAAGTGTTTGGATGAACAAATTTGTGGCTGTTTGTCTGAATCACATGGTATTGTTTCTGCTGCCTGATTGGCAGAAACTTTTTAAACAGGCTATATAATATAATATAATTATAATTCATTAATATATACAGGAAAATGAACTTGCTAGTTTTATCCATGTAGCTTTTTTTAATTGTTCAACCAGTTCTAATATACAGTGATACTGTTCCTAAAAATGATTCCAACTTTGAATTGAATCGCTCAGAGAGGAATTGGATTTTATTTTCAGTTCTACAGACTACCCCAGACCTGCCTAAGACGCAACCTGATTCCAGCACAATCACAACTACAGTTCGCGACAGAACAGGTACCTCTGTGGAATTTATAATCTGATTTAAGATATCAGTTTGATGAAAGTAGAGGAGGACCTAAAGCAGAACCTCATATCTAGCCCCTCTTTTCTAAAGTTTGGTTGGTGGAGAATAAGGTTCAAATATCCTGACCCAAATTTGACCCTATGGTTTTGTTTTTGATTGAATCCAAACCCTAAAGGGGCCTATTTTCCAGATCCAATTTGGATGTGGCCTTAAAATGGCTAAAATACCATGAGAATATCTGTTCTTGGAAGATTTCCACCATTCTAGATGGCAGAAATCTGTCCATTTTAGCTAATATCAGGACATTTCTTTCACTAGGGATCAAAATCTCCCAAGGACAGTTCAGTAGGTTTTGGCACTGCCAAGCCCTAAACAGCTTTAAATGCTAAGTCCAAACCTGCTATTTAGGTCATCTCTAGAATTTCTTGAAGTTGGATAGTTACTTCTGATGGTTCCTGTGGATGCTTTCTCTGCCCTTAGGGGACTTGCGGAATGGATATGGAGCTACACTGCTGGGCACATTACAGTATCATAGGCATATATATGACTAGATGGGCAGATTATGTTTTGTGTTGAAATATACAGACATGTCCGTATTCAGCTATACATACATGATGAGGACCTCTCCCCTTACACCAATGTAAATGAAGATTAATTTCATTAAGGTCCATGGAGATGGACCTTTGTACACAGGGACAGAATAAGGTTATGAGGGGCCCAAGGCTAATGGAAGGGAAGGGCCTGCGTAGGAATTACGTATTGCAAAAACATAATGAAGTCATCAAACATTTATGTACATACATATTTACATATTATGTATTTATGTAAAATTAACAAGTTTATTCTACTCTCATTACACTCAATTCTTCAAACAGATACTGCTGAGTAAGAGGTAACATGAGGGATGCTACGCTGTCCTTCTCTTAGGCCTCCTTCCTCTTAGTGGAGTGGTCATCTGTATGAGGATGAACACTGCAACATTCACCATCCTGCTCACCTCTTTCAACCTTGCGCTTCTACCCTCAGCTCTCCACATGGCACAGTGCAAAGCCAAGCCCTGCAGGTGTTTCCCCCAAGCTATGGACTCTACACCACATACCCTGTCTCACTCTGTCTGCAGTCTAGGAGGCAGCCAGCTTTTGTTATGTAAAAGAAAACCCCTCAGGTGTAAAATCCACTGAAGTAGAGGAAGTAGCAGTGGGAAAATTACATTGGGTGGCATTGTATTTTAGGCTGTCTTGCTCTGAAAGCTGCCTCCCAGTGTTGCACTAGCTGAGGACAATGAATTACTGTTTTCACGTTGAACCCAGTTTGTGCAGTTAATGTCCAGTGATTCATCATATCAGGCTATTCTGTCACCAAGTTCTTCCACAATTAGAATCATAGAATAGAATCATAGGACTGGAAGGGACCTCGAGAGGTCATCTAGTCCGGTCTCCTCCACTCATGGCAGGACTAAGTATTATCTACTCTAGAATGTGTGATCAGCAGCTCTGACATGAGTATTTTTTTGAGCATGAGTTCAGTGTGCACCAGACCCTTACGGTTTGCATTTGTTTGTTTTAAGCTTTCTGCAAGAAAAAGGCAACAGCTAGAAGTGACACAGATCTTTAGTTGGTTGCCCAGTCGTAATATTTAGCACTTCTGTACTATGTTAGCTCTTCAAAATCACTGTACAAACATTAAACAAACTTAACCTAAAGCCTTTCAGTTTTTGATTGACTAGGAGTTGACAAAACAGAGCTATTCCCTGTTGAGTTCTCTGCCCCCCTGAACAAAAAGACTTCATTGAAAATCAGCATCTTAAAAGAACCGTTAAGGATCTTACAAAAGAACAGTCCAACCAAGGCTGCTGTACTAGTGACACCCTTGTTACATCAGGTCTGGTGTTTGTTTAAGGCTGAGTAGAATGAAAGGAGAGCTCCCTGTTTTGTTTGCATGTGTAAGGGCTGGTCCACACTAACCCCCCACTTCGAACTAAGATACACAACTTCAGCTATGTGAATAACGTAGCTGAAGTCGAAGTATCTTAGTTTGAACTTACGCGGCACACACGCAGCAGGCAGGCTCCCCCATCGACTCTGTGTACTCCTCTCGCGGAGCAGGAGTACCGGCGTCGACGGCGAGCACTTCCGGGATCGATCCGGGATCGATTTATCGCGTCTAGACAAGACGCGATAAATCGATCCCAGAAGATCGATTGCTTACCGCCGGACCCGGAGGTAAGTATAGACGTACCCTAAGTCAAGCAGGCCTTGCTTATTTTTTTCCCCTTAAAGTGCTCAGAGTTTAAGGGAGAAAAGTGAATAAGATTCTGCTTATGCCAGGTGTGAAAAAGCAGAAGGGCCCAAAATCTATTCTTGTGCAAAAATCTGTTCTCCCTGAAGTCAATAAGGCTACACAGGTGTAACTATCAGCAGGAATTGGCCTGTGTTCTCATTCCCTTCTCTAATCACACACAATCCATGCTTACCCAACATTTTCCACTTGGGAAAGAAGTTATTTTGAGTTGGGGCAGAAAAATGAGGACTAACTTCAGGTTTATTTAGCTTTATGTTTTTGGAATGAAACTCAAAAGAAGTCAAATGTGAGGTACTTTCATGATGGATTGAAACTGCTAGAGAACCAACAAATGGACAGAACCTGCCTTTAGCCTATTCAGCCAATCTTTCTATCATAGCCTGATAAGAAGTGGATTTAAAATCCGTGAGGGAGAGGGGAGGGAGAAACCTACAACATTGTGTGTTGAGCTTCCTCCAGTGCTTTTGCAATCCCTTAAAAGTACAAAGATGTGCTGGCCTGTGGAACTAGGCTGAGCATGAGGAAAGAACTTTGTTGCCTGTGCATCCCAGTACAGAAAAATACATCAAAGAAAAAACTCATCAGTTCTTCAGAAACAGGACCCAGCATATATAGATGATGATGGTGATGGGCACTAGGACCCAAGAGGCAGCGTCCTGGAGCTGCCTGCCAGCTCCCGCCCAGGAGTGGTACAGAGGGAGCTTCTACCCTCCCTGACAGCTAAGCAGAGCTCCAGAGAAATCAGGGATGGGGGAGCTGGGGTGGGGGTACAATGCCTGCTCAAACTGTACCCGCAACTGGCACTGGTTCCCATGGTAACCGGATTTTTAGTGTCCGGTCACCAGTGTTAACCAGATACCTGGCAGTGTGTTCCTGCAGCATGGGGAGAGGCAGCAGGCTGCCGGCTGAGTTCCTTCCAAGCCACAGAGGGCTGCTTTGCCTTTCCTGCTGGCAGGAGAGCTCCAGCAGGGCTACATGAGCAAGCTTGCTCTCCTTCCCACCCTGGTCAGGCCCCCTGCCTGACCAGTAGGGCCTAAAAATAGGAGGGCCTAAGGCTATAGTCTTATTAGCCTAATGGTTAATCCGGCCCTGTTTGTATGCCTATTAGGCTAGGTCTACACAACGTGGGGAGGGGGTGTCGACCTATGATATGCAACTTCAGTTACGTGAATAGCGTAGCTGAAGTTGCGTATCTTAGGTCAATTTACCTTGCAGTGAGGACGGCGGCAAGTTGACCGCTGCCGCTCCCCCGTCGAATCCGCTTCCGCCTCTCGCTGCGGTGGAGTTCCGGAGTCGACGGCAGAGCGATCGGGGATCGATTTTATCGCGTCTACACTAGACGTGATAAATCGATCCCTGATAGATCGATCTGGCGGGTAGTGAAGACGTGCCCTTAGATAGATGCTGTAGTGAGGGCTGAGATGGAACTTGTGTTTAAATGCTTACATTCAGGTGCTTATCATTCTTTTTAAAATATATGATCTGGTAATTGGTCATGCTTGTTCCCAGCCCAAAGGTGAATTTCTGGAAGTTTAGTACATTTGACATGGATGTTTCTGAGATATATGAGTGTGAGTAAACAGCATTTTTCCACCACATTGCCAGATGCTTTTTAATGCTCAGATTACTGAACAAGGCTTTCCCTTCAAACCAGAAATTTGCCATGGATATACATGTTCCGCCCCCCCTCCCCCCCCCCGGTTACATGGGTGTAAATCCTAGTTAACTCAGTGAAAGTAAGTGACTTCCTTCAGATTTATACAGTTGGAAATGAGAGCCATTTCTGGCCCACACAGGGTTGAACCTGTTTACACAAAGTCTGAGTTTAGTCCTTAGGGACAAATTTTGCCCTTACCCATACTCCTTCATTCCCACTTATGTCAAATTCACACACTCGCATCCACTCACCCCCGCCCCACACAGCTATGTTTATTTAATTGAACCAAACCTCCCCTCCAACCCAAAGCACCCCAAACTGCATGTATTGGGAGGTATTTGAAATATGAATCTGTATCCAATATCTATCACATCTAGTCTCTTTCTCTATAATGGGCTGACACAAAACTCCAGATGCAAACACTCATGAGCTTTGGCGGGTTTGAGGCCTGGATGCAGAGTCTGCAGCTGGGGTGCAGCTCTAATGTCACAGTTTAGGGCAACTGCACTTGTATTTCCCCTCAGGGATTCAGCAAGGACATCCACTTCCAGGCTTTCGACTCCCCTGGCCCTCACCTCTCTTGGGTGGAGATACGTCTCTCTCTCGCTCTCTCGCTCTCTCTCTCTTTTTTTTTTTTTTTAACCAGGATATTTTTAGGCTGAACAGTTATTTGCCTTTATTGTGGTATTTCCAGCAAAAGACAGACTGCCTAAGCAGACCTGCTTGCTTTTTCTCCCAGGAGCAGGTAATCAGTAGACAATAGGTTTTTATTCTGAGGGCGTAGCTTCAAAGGCCTTCCAAGTACCTGGTAGGAAACCCACTTCATATGTATTATCTCAAGCAGTTTTTTAAAGTTCCTAACATATTCTCAAGGTTTACATTAGTCAGTTTTCTGAAAAAGTTACATACAATCCTACAGTAACACATAAACTATTGCATTTTTAATGCAATAGATCCCACAGGTATTAAACTTAATTCAATAATGTTTAACTTAATTCAAGTAGAAATTCAAATAACCCCCATCTAATATATACATCTAATGCATACATAGTCTAATCTATATATTTAATCTATATAGATGTGACATCTTGAAAATAAAACACATAGGACCAATTTCAGAGATGAGTCAACCAGATTCCTGGTGCGGTTAATGTGTGTGTAACTGAATAGACTGAGTAGCAGCTGATTCAGAGCCAGTTAGACATATCTACAGTTCTGCTGTACTATGGCTGACCTGTAGTGAATCCTTTACTGGCATTTATCCACCTGACCACTGGGCTTCCCTGCCTTTCCAGTGGTGTCCTGTAGGCATTGGAAGGGTAGGGAGTTTCCCAGCTGTAAATAAGATTTTTGCCTCTCATTTCTCTGTGATTTATTTTATAAGTTGACTGTCTCTTCATTTCTGTTCAAAATTCTATGTTTTTCTGTGTAGTCATGTCCCCTTCTACAGCTAAGCCCCTACAGTGGGAGGGGCACCGAGGGAATTACTACTTATTTTCTAAAGCCAAAGAGGTCTGGAGTTCCAGCCGAACAGAGTGTGATGACCAGAGCTCGGATCTAGTTGTCATCAGTGACAGAAAAGAGATGGTAAGATCAAACACTGCTTTGTGGGAATTGAGATTATGCTGAATGCCCAGATCCTCAAATGTACTTAGGTGCCTAACTCCCATTGAAACCTTTGAGGATCTGAACCTAAGCCTACAATGCTCTGGTTTGTAATCAGTCCTTCCTTCTGCAGACAGCTTTCCATGACCAGAGCACTGGGTCTCTGTATGCTGTTGATGCCAGACACAGTCATCTGTATAGCATCAGAGGGGTAGCCATGTTAGTCTGAATCTGTATAGCAGTGATTCTCCAACTCCTTCATTATGAGCATCTCTTCCAAAAAAAGACATCCTTTCCTGGGCCCACCTGTCCCCCCAATACCTCAGTCACCCACCATTTTGTTATCAACATGCTGCATTCTGCAAAGCACCAGGAGAAGCCTCAGAGTTTGAGAAAATGCAGCCACAGCAGAGGTCCTGATCGGAGGCCTCAGAGGAATGAGATACATCTCTCTGATCTCCGATTAATCAAGTATCCAACCATGCATGTGCATCCTTTGACAACAATGAGATTCAGTAACCTAAGGCAAAGTAACCTCACACAATGTGTAAACTAGTGTTTCACACTCACTGTAAGGCCTCATCTACACTAAGCGTTCAGAGCTACATCAATTTACACCAGCTGAGGATCTGGCCCTCCAAGTATAACCACACCAAAGGACCTCATTATAGCACAGCTAAGTCTTAGAGGATTAGATTGAACTATTTAGCTTTGTAGTATGTAACTTGGGATGGTATACCCTGCTCCCCTCAGTATCCCTGGCTAGCTCTAGTGTCTCACCTCCTCCCCATCCCACCTCACTCCTCTTGGGGTGATTTGTATACCCCAGGTTGCAGAGAGGAAGCAATCTCTCTATTCATCTCATGTGCAGAAGCTGCGATCATCCCTTGTTCTTGTTCGGAGTAAGCCAAGATGGGGGAAAACTCCTTCCATCTTCATAACCTCATGTATCCAAGCTAGGGCCCAGGAAAATTTGCACTAGAATCATATCCCAATATCCTAATTTTACCTGAATTATTCCAGGATTCAACACAGTCACTAGCAAAAAGGCGAGTCCTGTCTGCACTACACATATTAACCGCATTGCAACTACGTCAAGGGACATTTGGTTGCCAAGAGGAATGAGCTTAAGTGTGAATTGCAGAGTTATACACAAGGGTAGATCATTGGTTTGCAAAGTAATTGTAGCTGGCAAAATGAAGAAGATAACATTTCTCCAGTTACTCTCAATTCAGATGATAACCTGGTTCCTGGCTCCCACAGCCATTACAGACACAGTGGTAAGAGCAGGATAAAGGAGACGCTCTTTGGATTTTCCTCTCACATTTCCTGTGTGTCACTGATTTACCACGCACTTCCTTTCCTTGTCAGGAGTTTCTTCGTAATAAAACAAGGGATGCTGATTATTTCATTGGACTAACTTACTCAGAGATGGAGAAGAGATGGTACTGGATTGACAAGACAGAGCTTACGAGAGACCTGTATGTTTCTTCTTTTCTCTTATAGCTAATAAACATAATGGGCCAGAGCATCATCATTTATATGCGTGTAGCTCCACTGAAGTCAGTAGAGCTATGCCAATGTGCTCAAGATGAGAATCTGACTAAATGAATGTAAGTGAATCTACCAATGCAACTTCTAGTTAATTGTGGATAGTACTAGAATCCCCTCTGAAAACAGGATGTGATTTCCTGTGACTTTGTCAAGTGAACAGTGTTTACTGAAGAAGTCAGTGCCATTGTCACATGGGGAGAGGGCTCCTTCAGTCTGGAATTTCATTGAAGCTGTCTCAGAAGAACTGTGTTTGTCATCAAAGTCTGCATTAGTGTCAGACAGGACAGAGTTTTCTCCCTGGGGCTGTTATGGGGAATAATATTAGCAGATTCTGTGCTTTGTGGGAGAGGGAGATATTTCCTTATTAGAGGAGGAACGGGAAGAAGGGAGACACTTGTGTATGCATGTGCATGCACATAAAGAAATTAAAATAAGGATTTAGTTCAACAGTTCAGCTTCTTTTTTGGTTATTTCTCTTTACCCAGATTTACTCTGAAACCAAACACATTGGAGTATGAAAATGACTGTGCAGTTATCAGAGCTGGAGAAGTGAGTCCTGCATCTTGTCACCAACAAAACCAGTGGATCTGTGAGAAGACAATGAAATAACTCTTTTTATGTTGGGAGAGTCCCAGCACAGATAGTTTGTGGCACTGGAATCCAACTGGGGCATTTCCCCCTAATCTCAGACACAAATATGCACATGTATTCTCATTTTATAATAAGAGGAACCATAACATGATCCTGGCCTATGGAACTTTTTATTTTCTATCCACGACAAATTCCAGACCAATGTATGCATTCTCGACACCATTTCTGGATGCATTTTCATCAGCACGTTGTAGGAAGAGTAATGGAGGACTTCATTTTCTGTAATAAGGATACTTCACCAACCTTAATGACTCAATTAGGCATCTGATAGACTGACCTCCATGGAGGGTCACACGTGCTGAAAGGGTATAGGGTGCAAGAACTACTCAAGGGCCAGGGAAGATCACAGCTCCTACACATGGACTGCTCTCTGCAGAGCAGAGGTGGGAATGAAGCAGGACCATAGCCCTAGCTCCTCCTCCCAGCGTTGTCCAAAAGAATTGGGCCCTAATCCACAAAGAGACTTAGGCATGGCAATGCAGTCCAGTTCAATGCCTAAACTTTAGGTGTCTGGCTACCCAGTGGAATCCACAAAACCTGAGTTGGGCACACAGGCTCCCTATAAAATGCATGGGGAAAGATACGTGCCTGAGAATGGGATCCACAAAAGCCCACACACTAGGGCATGGAGCTGTCTAACCAACCACTAGCAGATACTGAGGAGAGGGGTATGTCCTAAGAATCACCCCTCTCTGGGTCTTAGGCACCTAAATCCAGGATGGAAGGAGGCTCTTATATCTGCTTGGGATTCACAGCCTGGAATTGTCTCCTGGAATCATGCTCTTAAGCCATTTTTTGCCAGAAATGCAGTGGCACATGCCTAAGTCCATACCAACTGGCTGGGCAGGGGGGAAGGGAGGACCTCCTTTATAAACTTTCACCCAGCGGTTATAGCACTCACTTGGGATGTGGGAGACACTAGTTCAGTTCCCCCCTGGGGCTGAGGAGAAGGAATTTGAATGTGGGTTTCCCACCTCTTTGACGAATGCCCCAATCACAGAACTATAGAGCCATTGTCTTGCTGGCCCAGTGTATATTTTGTGTATAAATAATTATATAACAGCTTCAAGAGGCAAGTGTGAGAGAGCCCTATATCAAAACATCCCATCGTCCAGTGGCTAGGGCAGTCTCTTGGAAGACTTAAAACCTAAATTCAAATCCCTTGGCCACATCATGTAGAGGACAGAACTGAACCAGTATCTCCCACATCATGGGCTATAAGGGCAGCCTCCCTTTCTCCCAACTACCATTGTGTACAGTTTGGTGCGTCTGAGCATGTCTCCTGGATCAGGCCTTGCAAGCGAGCTAGGAGGGGGGATGCCTATCTTCCCCTGGTTTGAGGATTGCACAGAGGCTTAGGCGAAAGATAGGTGCTTGGACGCCTGCTTGGGGCAGCAGGGTGCATGCTCAGTGCCTTTAGGATTTTTACAGCAAAAATTGAGTTGCCTCAAGGGTTAGGCGGCAGCTGAACAGGATTTTGACGATCTCAGTGGTGCCTACATTTTGGACTTTAGGCACCTAAATTCTTTTGAGTGGCCCTTGGTTATTTGCAGAGCAGGGAACATGATAAACTCTCATACAGGGGCACTCACATTGACTCCAGGACAGATTGTGCTTTATTGTGCTCCTTTTCGAGCTCTGCACAATCCCCAACCCAGTGCCATAAACACACAGTCTGGCTTTGAATAATTAGATTATTAAATAGTGAGGCATGAAAAACAATTTTGTTACATTATTAACAGACCATTCCCTTCCTGGGCGACTCCTCATCTATTCTGACTGTATGCTGCTCAGTTCAGGGACCTTCTCTCCTTATGTTTGTAAAGCACTTAGTACACTTTGAGCCCTGAATAAATTCTAATGATAATGGTGTTCTCTTTCTCTGTACATTTGCCAGAAGGCTTTAAAGGCTGAGATCTATTTTTTGCTTTAAGTCTCCTCTGAACATGCCTGACTGTCTTTCAAGTCATGGTGTTTAGTCGACTAAAAAGGAAGGATATGCATTCCCTTTCTTGCATCTGTATGTTAGAAAATCAGCTCATGGTTTGCTAACACAGCAAATGAATTACAAAACAGCATGCAGATTTGCAAAACTCAAAGATTCCTTTAGAGAAAGAGCAGTTGATTGTGCAAGTGGAGCAACATCTGTGGTGTTAAAATCAGAGAAGTGCTGCCGCAGGGTGATTAAGCAAGGTAGAAGATGGAGGTTTGGTTACTAGACCAGAAGAAGTTCCTAACATGGAGAGATTTTTATGAAGGGATTAATCACCTCACCTAATATTTGTTGAAAGAAAGGAAAGGCAATAGCTTTTCTCCATAATTAAGAGACTCACTTTCCATTAAATACCTGATTTTAAACCTCTGCCTTAACTTCAACAAAACTCAACCAATCCAGTAGAAGTTTCCCATGTGTCCCCAGCCAGAGGAGTAAAGTTTGAGAGGAATCAAACACGGTATTTTGGAGACAGGAGAGTCTGGACAACCAGAGAAGCATTGCTTTTGAGAATTCTTGTAATTTTTTTCAATGTCATATCTAAAAAGATGCCTTGGAAGCTCCCAGGGTATGTCTGTTATGAGAAATTCTGGCTACAGAGACAGAAATATTGGCTTGAGTGGGTTCTGGGAGCAAGAAAAGCTCCTGAATACTTTTCCTAGCTCTGCCATACTGTGAGCACTTGATATGTTGCATTTATCCAGAATAGCTCATACAAAGATACAGAGGTATTTTACAGACTAATGATTACAGACTAAATAGCATTATTCCCATTGTGCATTCAAGGTAGGCATAGATAAATTAAGTGACTTGGCCAAGATCATACAATGAAGTAGTTATGGAATTAGGATAAAGAACTAGGGGCCAGAGCCTCAGCTAGAGTAAATTGGCATAGTTCCATTGTAGTCAATAAAGCAATCCTGATTCCCATTAGCTGAGGATCTGACTTCACATTTCTGACTCTCAGTTCCACACACTTAATCCAGTAGACCACATTTCCAAGTAAATTACATAAACACTCCTTTATGTAACTTTCCTCATGGGGCTATAGTTACTTCGGTCCTTTAGAAGATTAAATAGTTATGGGTAGTGTCATAACGATAAAGGGAAGGGTGTAAGAGCTGTCCTGTGTACAGTACTATAAAATCCCTCCTGGCCAAAGATTCAAAAATCCTTTTTCCTGTAAAGGGTTAAGAAGCTCAGGTACCTGGCTGGCATCTGACCCTAAGGACCAATAAGGGGACAAGATACTTCCAAACCTTGGGGGTGGGGGGTAAGGCTTTTGTTTGTGCTCTTTGTTTGTTTTTTTCGTTCGCTCTTGGGACTGAGAGGGACCAGACATCAATCCAGGTTCTCCACATCTTTCTAAACAAGTCTCTCCCATTTCAAACTTGTAAGTAAATAGCCAGGCAAGGCATGTTAGTTTTCCTTTGTTTTCTCAACTTGTAAATGTACCTTTTACTAGAGTGTTTATCTTGGTTTGCTGTACTTTGAACCTAAGACTAGAGGGGAGTCCTCTGAGCTCTTTAAGTTTGATTACCCTGTAAAGTTATTTTCCATACTGATTTTACAGAGATGATTTTTACCTTTTTCTTTAATTAAAAGCCTTCTTTTTAAGAACCTAATTGATTTTTCCTTGTTTTTAGATCCAAGGGTGTTGGATCTGTATTCACCAGGAGTTGGTGGGAGGAGGGGAATGGTTAATTTCTCCTTGTTTTTAGATCCAAGGGGTTTGGATCTGTATTCACCAGGAGTTGGTGGGAGGAGGGGACTGGTTAATTTCTCCTTGTTTTAAGATCCAAGGGGTTTGGATCTGTATTCACCAGGAAATGGGTGAAAGGTTTCTCAAGGCTTCCCAGGGAAGGGAATTAGCTTGAGATGGTGGCAGCGGACCAGAGCTAAGCTGGTAGTTAAGCTTAGAAGTCTTCATGCATGCCCCCACATTGTACCCTAAAGTTCAAAGTGGGGATACAGCCTTGACATGGTGGCAGCGGTGGGATTAATTTTAAACCCAAAAGCCAGTAAGATTTTTTTTTTCCTTCTAGCTGCTTGGAAAGCAGAGCTGAAGGTAGATGCATATCTTATCTCTCCTTGCTTGAAGGCAGAGGTGTTAAGTTTTTTTTAACAAGAGCCTTTGTTAAGAAAAGGGTTCAATTAATGAGCAAATGACTGGTAAAAGGAATTTACAAGCTGAATTGTTTTTTTTTTCTTTTTACATCCTCGGGAGTAGCTAGTTAGAAAGTCTCTGTTAACTCAGCAGCAGCCAAAGCTGAGAGCATCCCAGTTTCAGTCAACTGCAGAGGGGTGTGACCCAGCACAAAAAAACAGAAAAATGACTACCAAAAAAGAAAAAGCAAAAGAGGAGGCCCACAAGAAAGCTATGGAGCTAAAAAAAAAGAGATGGAGGAGAGAGAAAAAGAAAGGAAGCATGAACTGGAAGTAGCAAGGGCTAGGCAGGATGCACCAGCCCATCCTAACAACTCCTCTCCAGGTACCACTTCCCATCCCAGAAAATTCCCCACCTACAAGGCAGGCGATGATACTGAGGCCTTCTTAGAAAATTTTAAAAGGGCCTGCCTTGAATACAGCATCCTTATAGACCAGTACATGATAGAGCTGAGTCCGCAGCTCAGTGGACCCTTAGCAGAGGTGGCGGCTAAAATGCTTAAAAAACACATGAACAGTTATAAACTTTTTAAAAACAAGGCCAAAATCAGAATGGGGCTAACACCTGAGCATGCCCGTCAGCAGTTCAAAGCCCTAAGGTGGAAACCCGATGTGTCATTTACCCAACATGCCTACCACTTTGGAAAAAATTGGGATGCCTGGATATCAGGAGCAAATGTTAAATCTACGGAAAAGTTGCCCTTCCTAATGCAAATGAAGCAGTTTTTGAAGGGTTTTCCTGAGAAAATAGAAAGGTACATTCTAGATGGGAAGCCCAAAACTGTAACCGAGGCGGGGGAGATTGAAGCCAAATGGGTAAAAGTAACAAAAAAAAAAAAAAGCTAGTAGCAGTTGGAGCAAATATCAGAAGGGGCAAGCCGAAACAAAACCTTACCACCGGGGACAACCCAAGCCCCCACCCACATCCCAAGGGAAACCCCAGGCGCCTTCTCACCCCACCACACCAGTCTCCACCAACCAACATCGCCCCGGTGATACCTTAGCAGGGCGATGTTTTAAATGTAATAAACTGGGACATATAAAGGCTCACTGCCCCAAGAACCCCAACCAATTACAGTTCATTACACCACAATCACACCAAAGATCCCCAGACCCAGATGCCTCTCTCATACCCTCGAAGCGAAGGGAAACCTTGAGAGTGGGCGGAAAGAAGGTTATCGCTTGGAGGGACACTGGGGCACAAGTGTCAACTATCCACCAATCCCTAGTGGACCCCAAACTCATCAACCCGGAGGCTCCAGTGACAATTCAACCCTTCGTGTCACAGTCTGTAACCTTGCCTACAGCCACGTTGCATGTCCAGTACAAAGGCTGGTCAGAAATGTGAACTTTTGCAGTCTATAACAATTATCCCATTCCCATGCTGCTGGGGGAAAACTGGGCCAACCATGTGAAGCTAGCCAAGAGGGTGGGAATAGTCACCCGCAGCCAGGCTAAGCAAGCTTTCACCCCCATTCCTGTTCCTAAGCCATCCACCAGGGCCCCGTCTGTGTTACCAAAGACCCAAACAAAGGTGGTGAAACCGGATCCCCTGCCAACGACTGCAACAGCCGTAGTGGATCCAATCCCAGAGACCCAGCCAAAGCCAGTCCCAGAACCGGAACTGGGAACTCAACCAGCACCAGTACCATTGCCAGCACTGAGTCCAGCGCTTGCAAACCTGTCTACAACATCAACGCCAGAGAGCACCAGTGAGCCTGACCTGGCGGAAGCAGCAGATAACCCTACCCAAGAGGCTCAGCCAGAGCCTAAGATACCACATAGTGCACCAGCGGACAGCGGTTCACAGTCAATGGAAACAGCCTCAGCACCTGCATCGCTTCCAGAGGGACCAAGCCCCAGTCTACAGTCCAAGGAGGAACTGAGGTCTCCAGCATCAAGGGAACAGTTCCAGACCGAGCAAAAAGCAGATGACAGCTTTCAAAAAGCTTGGGTGGCGGCGCGGAGCACCCCACCGCCTCTCAGCTCTTCTAACTGATCCTGGTTTGTTGTAGAACAAGAACTTTTATACATGGAGACTCTTTCTGGTGGGCACCAGGAAGACTGGCATCCTCAAAAACAGTTGGTAGTTCCCACTAAGTATCAGGTAAAGCTCTTGAGCTTAGCCCATGATCATCCCAGTGGCCATTCTGGGGTGAACAGAACCAAACACCGGTTGGGGAAGTCCTTCCAGTGGGAGGGAATGGGCAAGAACGTTGCTAATTATGTCTGGTCTTGTGAGGTGTGCCAACGAGTGGAAAAGCCCCAAGACCAGGTTAAAGCCCCTCTCCAGCCACTACCCATAATTGAGGTCCCATTTCAGCACGTAGCTGTGAATATTCTGGGTCCTTTCCCAAAGAAAACACCCAGAGGAAAGCAGTATGTACTGACTTTCATGAATTTTGCTACCCAATGGCCGGAAGCAGTATCCTTAAGCAACACCAGGGCTAAAAGTGTGTGCCAAGCATTAACAGACATTTTTGCCAGGGTAGGTTGGCCCTCCGACATCCTTACAAATTCGGGAACTAATTTCCTGGCAGGGACCATAAAAAACCTGGGGGAAGCTCATGGGGTGAATCACTTGGTTGCCACCCCTTACCACCATAAAACCAATGGCCTGGTGGAGAGGTTTAATGAAACTTTGGGGGCCATAATACGTAAATTCGCAAATGAACACTCCAATGATTGGGACCTCGTGTTGCAGCAGTTGCTTTTTGCCTACAGGGCTGTACCACATCCCAGTTTAGGGTTTTCACCATTTAAACTTGTGTATGGCCGCGAGGTTAAGGGGCCATTACAGTTGGTGAAGCAGCAATGGGAGGGGTTTACGCCTTCTCCAGGAACTAACATTCTAGACTTTGTAAGCAACCTACAAAGCACCCTCTGACACTCTTTAGCCCTTGCTAAAGAAAACCTAAAGAATGCTCAGGAAAAGCAAAAGGCCTGGTATAATAAACATTCCAAAGAACGGTCCTTCAAAGTAGGAGACCAAGTCATGGTCTTAAAGGTGCTCCAGGCCCATAAAATAAAAGCGTTGTGGGAAGGACCATTCATGGTCCAGGAGCGCCTAGGAGCTGTTAACTATCTCATAGCCTCCCCCACCTCCAACATAAAGCCTAAGGTATACCATGTTAATTCTCTTAAGCCCTTTTATTCCAAAGAATTAAACGTTTGCCAGTTTACAGCCCAAAAAACAGATAATGCGGAGTGGCCTAAAGGTGTCTACTACAAAGAAAAAAGGAATGGTGGCGTGGAAGAGGTGAACCTCTCCACGACCATTGAACGTCTGCAGTGACAGCAAATCAAGGAGCTGTGCACCTTGCTGTGCAGCTTTGCACCAATTTTCTCAGCCACTCCAGGATGGACCGAACGGGCATACCACTCTATTGACAAAGGTAATGCTCACCCCATTAGAACCCCACCCTACCAGGAGTCACCTCATGCCCAAACTGCTATACAAAGGGAGATCCAGGACATGCTACAGATGGGTATAATCCACCCCTCTAATAGTGCATGGGCATCTCCAGTGGTTCTAGTTCCCAAACCAAATGGGGAAATACGCTTTTGCGTAAACTACCGTAAGGTAAATGCTGTAACTCGTCCTGACAACTATCCAATGCCACGCACAGATAAGCTATTGAAAAAATTGGGACATGCCCAATTCATCTCTACTTTAAACTTAACCAAGGGGTACTGGCAAGTACCACTAAATAAACCCGCTAAGAAAAGGTCAGCCTTCGTCACCCAGGCAGGGGTGTATGAATTCAATGTACTCCCTTTCGGGTTGCAAAATGCACCCGCCACCTTCCAAAAACTTGTAGATGGTCTCCTAGTGGAATTGGGAAAATCTGCAGTTGCCTACCTCAATGATGTGGCCATTTTTTCTGATTCATGGACAAAGCACCTGGAGCACCTGGAAAAAGTCTTCAAGTGCGTCCGGCAGGCAAAACTAACCGTTAAGGTTAAAAAGTGTCAAATAGGCCAAAACAAAGTAACTTACCTGGGGCACCAGGTGGGTTGAAAAACTATAAATCCCCTACAGGCCAAAGTGGATGCTATCCAAAAGTGGCCGATTCCAAAGTCTAAAAAACAGGTCCAATCCTTCTTAGGCTTGGCTGAATATTATAGGCAATTTGTACCCCCCTACAGCCAAATCGCCGCCCTGCTAACAAACCTAACCAAAAAAACCCAGTCAAATGCAGTTCAGTAAACTGATAAGTGTCAAAAGGCCTTTAACCAGCTTAAGGCAACACTCATCTTTAACCCTGTGCTAAGGGCCCCAAACTTTAACAAACCATTCCTAGTAACCACAAATGCGTCCAAGCAAGGCATGGAAGCAGTTTTAATGCAGAAAGAACCGAATCAAAAATTCCATCCTGTCGTGTTTCTCAGCAAAAAAATGTCTAAAAGGAAAAGCCACTGGTCAATCAGCAAAAAAAAAATGCTACGCCATTGTGTACGCGCTAAAAAAGCTACGTCCATATGTTTGGAAACGGCGTTTCCAATTACAAACAAACCATGCTGCGCTACAGTGGCTTCATACCGCCAAGGAAAATAACAAAAAACTTCTTCAGTAAAGTTTAGCTCTCCAAAATTTTAATTTTAAAATACAACACATTTCGGAAGCTTCTAACAAAGTGGCTAATGCACTCTCCCAAAAAAGTTTCCCAAAGTTAACTGGTTAAAAATTGTTTTTAAAATGTAAAACATATTGTCAGTTTTTATATCCTCAGTAGTATATCTAAAGGTACATGTGTCTTATTAACTCTGTTTTCTCCTAAAGCTCCAGAAAAAAATCACAGCCAGTGTGAAACCAAATGTCCAACACTATCTGTAATTTGGGGGGCGTGTCATAATGATAAAAAAAAGGGTGTAACAGCTGTCCTGTGTACAGTACTATAAAATCCCTCCTGGCCAAAGACTCCAAAATCCTTTTTCCTGTAAAGGGTTAAGAAGCTCAGGTACCTGGCTGGCATCTGACCCTAAGGACCAATAAGGGGACAAGATACTTCCAAACCTTGGGGGTGAGGGGTAAGGCTTTTGTTTGTGCTCTTTGTTTGTTTTTTTCGTTCGCTCTTGGGACTGAGAGGGACCAGACATCAATCCAGGTTCTCCACATCTTTCTAAACAAGTCTCTCTTATTTCAAACTTGTAAGTAAATAGCCAGGCAAGGCGTGTTAGTTTTCCTTTGTTTTCTCAACTTGTAAATGTACCTTTTACTAGAGTGTTTATCTTTGTTTGCTGTACTTTAAACCTAAGACTAGAGAGAAGTCCTCTGAGCACTTTAAGTTTAATTACCCTGTAAATTTATTTTCCATACTAATTTTACAAAAATAATGTTTACCTTTTTCTTTAATTAAAAGCCTTCTTTTTAAGAACCTAATTATTTTTTCCTTGTTTTTAAATCCAAGGGGGTTGGATCTGTATTCACCAAAAGTTGGTGGGAGGAGGGAAATGGTTAATTTCTCCTTGATTTTAGATCCAAGGGGTTTGGATCTGTATTCACCAGGAAATGGGTGAAAGGTTTCTCAAGGCTTCCCAGGGAAGGGAATTAGCTTAAAATGGTGGCAGCGAACCAAAGCTAAGCTGGTAGTTAAGCTTAAAAGTCTTCATGCAGGCCCCACATTGTACCCTAAAGTTCAAAGTGGGGATACAGCCTTAACAGGTAGATTGTGCCCCCATTCACTCCGGGTAGCTTGAACCTTATTCTGTGAGTAGCCACTAAGATCAGTGGGACTGTTTAAGGAGCAAGGTACTACTAATGCTATGTAAGGATATCAGAATTTGGCCCTCAGTGTTCTGCAAATGTAAACCCTATGTGGGATTATTAGGTGCCCTCTGCATTTTGCAGAAGCACAGCACTGCACTGCAAACATCCCTGGCTGTATTGCCTTCAAATGAGGACTCCAGCCCAGCAACAGTGGGTGTGGCTTAGAAAGTGGAATTGAGATGGAATTAGGGGTAGCATTCATTTTGTTTGTTGTAACCTTTAACAGGACAAAAATAGAAATGTCCAGGACAGAGCTTCCAAGAGGCAGATGGGTCAGGGCAGAGCTTCTCCAAAGTCATTCATGTGCATCCTGGTGTCACTGAACTGCTCTTAAAAATCAGTCCCCCAAAACAAAGGACATTTCCAGACAAAAAGTTGTGTTAAAAGGTTAAACACATGTATCTGTGCCTTCAAGGGAGAAAAAAAAAAACCCTTAACCATTGGCCATAACAGTTTAGAGCATGCTTGCTAACTCCCCAGAGGTGAGGGTGCCTTACCTTGGTGACACATTCCTAACTAGGGGTGAACAGGTCTGGGCTACAGCCCTAGCACAAGAGAATGGTAGAATGGGATAGGAAGACTCTCATTTCCAGGTCCCTGTTTTCAACCCAACATAAATTCATGTGGGATGACTGATTTAATGAATTAGGAGTAGGATACAGAGCATACCTTTAGGTCACAGGAAGGTTGACTTTGGGGAAAGACACTGCCTAGGCTCACCTGAGATCTGCTGCTTGAAGATCTCACAAGACTCCCAGATTGAGTTTTGGATTTGGTAATGTGGTGAGTATGTACACATTGGGAGTAGCTGCTTAGTAAATCTTCTCCATTATTGGGTAAGCTAATTCCCAGAGCAGAAAAAGGCATCACTTTCTCTGGTATTGCCTCTTGAACTGCTGCACCTAAAAACCATTTTCAGAGGAAAGTCCCAGGCAACACTGCCAGATGAAGCATTCAGACTGGATGACAGGAAGACATGCTCATGAACACAGCATTTTAAAAATAAACTTTGTTTTTAATATTGTAAATTCACAAAAGTCATCTTTTTCATACACAGTCATTGATTGTGGTTTCTTCAATATTAAGCTTCATATATGTATGCATATACAGAAATTCATAGTGACATGTTATTTAGTATTTGCGGTAATATATAAAGCTTCAGCCTCACTAACACATGTGGGATCACAATAAAAAAGGGGAAACAGAGGAGACTGGAAATTTCAGAATACTGCAGAAAATCCATCTACTATTTGTAGATGACAATAGATGGTTACATACTGTGGCTATGCATGTGATATAAATAGAATGGATTAGATTAGATACAATTGAAGATACAGTATAAATCAAATAATCTAAAAGCATAACAAGACAACAGCACTCTTATCGGTAACCTTATACTTACATTACAATAAAAGGCAAATAGCAAATTTCAATTAGCAATCCTTCAGGATAATGGGTCAATATAGTGGTGATGAACCCAGTAAGAGCTCTGTCTTCAGCACAAATTGGACCAAGAATCTGGGTATATGAAATATATAGTGAAACCTGTTTTAAGTAACCACCGAAGGGACTGACATTTGGTTGCTTAATTGAGGGGGTCTTTTAATAGAAGTGGAGCTGAGCTGTACTTAGTACAACTGAGGAATACTTTGATGTCATCCCTTAAAAGAGAGGGTAGCTTTTTAAGGTAGTCTTGAATATAAGTATGGTTTATTTCTCCAAAAGTATGGATTGGGAGCCTTCACCTCACAGTCTCCTCAGTGATAATCTCCAGCAGTTGCATTGCTGAATTTACCCCCAAAACAAGGTGGTTTATTTCAGGATAATTTTTTCAGTTTTGCCTGCAATAGACCGAGATGGAAATGCTCTGTCAAAGAAACTCGTCTTTACAATGAGGTAATGTCTTTTACTGGACCAACTTCTGTTGGTGAGATATATAAGATTTCAAGCTTAAACAGAGCTCTTCTTCAGGTTATCTGCGGAAGAGCTCTATTTAAGCACAAAAGCTTGTCTCGCTCACCAACAGAAGTTGGTCCAATAAAAGAAGATATTACCTCACCCACATTGTCTCTCTAATAGCCTGAGACTGACACGGCTATAACAACACTGCATATCTTTTTTACAATATCCATTGACTTCCCTGTTGCATCACCAGGCTTAAGTCCAGAAACGTTAACAATCCGTGCCTTAGCTCCTCACCACAGCCGCTGCTTCCGTTTTACACATCACAGGAAGTGTGTCAAGCATTGTACTTCCCTTTGTAGTGTACATTTCATGTGTTTCATTGTGGTGGTCAGTAACAACAGTGTTCAACCTACAGGAAACTGTGTTCTCTTTAATTAGCTAATGTTTGTGCATTTCTCACACGATTAGGGGTGAAATCCTCACCCTGTTGAAATCAGTGAGAGTTTTGCTATTGATTCCAGTGGGGTCAAGATTTTACTCCTGGTGCCAGGTTGATTTTGAACTGGTGTAACTCCATAGACATTAATGAAGTTATTCCTGTGAAAGTGAGCAGAGAATCAGGTCTATAAAGTTCTACCAAAGTGCTAAATATAGCTGAGCTGCTATATTGCTTTTAACAGGGGCCTCCAGAAAAATTGTGTTGTTCTCAACAGTTCCAAGGATTCTAATGTCCTTGGTTTGAACAAGGTCTTCCAAGTGCACAGGTCTTGCTCTGCCCCCACACCTTGCTACATAACAGTGTTTTTAACCATTGTCATTTCCAATACCACTTTTGTCTTCTTCAGCCTCCACTTTTTATCTGTCATGCTTATTTTAATTCAAGGATTCTCTGCATTTTATTATGAAGTCAATAGAATTGCACCTGCTTATGTCAGTGGTAAGTTTGTCCCTGGCTGCATGTGTGTGTAAGAGAGAGAATTAGCCTCTATGCAAGTTTATATGGAAGTGATTTACTGAAGTTTGTGTGAATACAGCATTATATGGGCATTAACATCAGTACATGGCACCACCATAGTGCATGTCATCTGAGGAGCTCAAGAATATACTTTACAAAAGTGGATACTATTATTCTTTTTCTACAGATGGGAAAACTGAGGCACAAAAAGACAAAGTAACTATCCCAAGGCCTTTCAGCCAATACAGTATAGAAGAAAACCTGTCTCCTGACTCCGAGTGACTTGCTCTGATCACTAAAGAGTGCCACCCAAGTTTCAGTTAGCCTGTGTGTGCCAGCCCCAGAGTCTTCCTCTGTCCAAGGGAGCTGTTATGCTTTCTTTTCACAGATCCAGCGGTTTGGTACAGAACAAGATATAGTACCCACGACAGTTAATCCGATTACAGCACAATCAGAGGTGTCACTATTCAAACCTCTCATAAATCTGTGTGGAGATGAGAAAGAAATGAGAATCAGGGTATTCATTCCTATTATTCTGAATTATCCAAAGTTTATGCAATAACCCCCAGGACAGACTAAGGATGTTTCACCTTCTAGTCAGAAGGTTCCTGATGAGTGATGGAAGCCACTTCATATTGACACCTCCTTCAATCCCCACATTTCTCACAGGCACACACTCCTCAGTTTACTATCCAACTTTCCCTCTGATGCACACACAAATACAGTAAGTTCTTTATCCAGTTCTATAGAATAGCCTGGGAGAGTCTCACTCTCTAGACCAGCGGTACCCAATTTTTTTCTGCCCCCCCTCCCTTCCTGCCCAGGTAATGGAAAAATCTGTCCACACTCCCTGGGAGTCAGGGCCAGGGCCATGGCCAGAGCTGTGGCCAGGAGTGGGGCCTGAACCAGAGCTGCAGCTGGTGCCATGGCCAGGGCCAGGAGCAGGGCCACAGTCGGGGCCAGAGCTGTGGTTGTGGCGGTGGCTGGGAGCAGGGACACAGTCGGGGCCAGGGCTGGAGTTGTGGCTGGTGGAGAGGCTGGCCTCTGGGGGAGGAGGGCATGTGGGCACCTGGGTAAGTGAGGGCCTTTCGGGTGGGCTCTTGGGGAGAGGAGGTGTGGGTATCTGGAAGGGGGGACCCCTTGGCTGGGTTCTGGAGGGAAAGGTTGTGTGGGTATCTGGAATGGAGGGAACCCATGGCTGAGTTCTGGGGGGGAAGGGGTTCAGGTGTATTGGCTGGGGGAAGCCCCGCGGCTGGGCTCTGTGGGAGAGGGGTTGTGGGTGTCTGGCCCCTGGGTTGGACTCAGAGATGGAGGAAGGGGGCAGAGAAACAGGAATTGGGTTGTCATAGGGGTTTCTTTAACTCTGCTCCTGGGGGAATTTTTGTGTGTGTCTGTATTGTTACAGACATACTTGCTGACAGGTATTTTGAAATAAATTACCAAAATAATTAAAACTGGCACGATTATACAGTGTTATTTTGACAAAATTTGCAGAATTTTAAAATATTGTTCATAGAATTTTTAATTTTTTGGTGCAGAATACTCCCAGGAGTAGCTTTTTAACCTTAGCATCGATTCTGCCTGTGTTACGCTTCCCTGTTGTAGGCATAGGAAAATCCTAGCCTGTGTTCTGTTCCCTTTCTCCACAAAACACCTGTGGCAGATACATCAGAGGAAATAATTGACACTTGGAGGTATAATAAGGAATAAACGTACATGTCTGTGTTAACCTCTGTGTTGTCAATCCATTTCCATCCACCTTCAGTGCCTCTGACTGACAATCCAATGAAGTAATCTTCAGCTTTTGTGTTATTATGGAGAAACTCCTGCAAAGGAAGCGTACAGTGAGTTCTGAGAATTCTTACCTGTGGCCAGAGACAATTCAATAGCATTAGCATCTATTTGGGGTGCCAGTAGGGGTGATTTGCTTGGGTTTGTCCAGATTAGGAAAAAAGATTGGGGTTAGCTAGCTAATCCCGACCTAGCCAAAAACTGTTTTCCTAGTCTAGACAAACCAAACTTGACCAAGAGATCCCCAGCAGCCTGCTGCAAACCCAGCACAAAGCCTATCCCATCCCGCATCGGAGACTCTCTGTAGGACAACACTCTCACAGGGCTTTATGTCTAACAGATTTGCCAATGTCTCATAACAGGAGCCTATGAAATGGAAGGTACCTATTACGGCATATTGCCATGGTGGGATATCTGGCCACATTTCAGTATGCCCTCCTGTGGCTTTATGCCTCTCCCCAGTCTCTCCCCACTCCAGTTCCCTGCCAAGTTCTTTGACATCTGGTGATGTTGCCATCCTCTTCTTACCTTGGACACAGGGGGCCTGGCTGTTGTATTGCTGGGCCCTGCCTCTCTGCATGCTTATTAAAGTCACTTAGTCATGCTAGCACACTGTGCATTGTGGTGCATCATAAATCCTGGAGTAGGTGTCTTTAATTAGCTAGCAGAGAAGCAGGCAATGAATCTGGGCCTGCACAAAGACAGCCAAGTCCCTGTGTTGGTACTAATGTAGGGTGTAGCTAAGGAGGGAAGGGGAGAACTTGGAAGACTGCAGATAGGAAACTTGCATGGGGGACTCAGAGACTGAGAAGACAGGCTGGGAAGTTCTTTGAAGCAGAGTCCATGGTTCATTTTCCACAGGATTATATGCTCTTTCTACAATAGCTCTCACCAGTTCCTCTTTGCTGTTGATGATCACTAAATTAGAGTTTGCTTCAGAACATGCTCTTTGACTGGCATTCCAAGTCTTTTCCTGAACAGAAAAGAAGTAGCATTTTCCTCTTTGAAAAGTCCACCGTATCGGGCAGTCTGTAGGAGGGGCACACACAAAGAAAGAGGGAAATACCAACAATTAATTGGAAGGAAAAGAACTCTTCTCTCCCAATCACATTTTACAGCAAACATCAAACTCTCAGTGCACTGATCTTACCTGTTCTTCCACCGCTAGTTGAAGACCAAGAGTTCTCTGTTGAGTCATCAGTGGAGAAGATCTGTGAAACTGAACACAAATCTAGCTTTTAGTCTCTGATATCTTTAATGCTATAAAAACATACTTGGCAATAAATGCTTGGGCAGCATTTGCTCTTCTTGATTTATTAAGTGCCAGACGCCCTATGACAGTGGTTTTCAAACTTTTTTCCTTGGGACCCAGTTGAAGAAAATTGTTGATGCCCGTGACCCAAAGTAGCTGGGGATGAGGGGTTTGGAGTGTGGGAGGAGCTCAGGGCTGGGGCAAAAAGTTGAGGTGCGGGGGTGAGGGCTGCAGGGTGGGGCCAGGAATGAGGATTTCAGGGTATGGGAGGGGGCTCTGGGCTGGAGCCAAGGGTTGGGGTGCAGGAGAGGGTCAGGGCTCTGGGGTGGGGGTGCAGGCTCTGGGGTGGGGCTGGGGATGAGGGGCTTGGGGTGCAGGAAGGGCTTCAGGTTTGGGGGGAACTCAGGGCTGGGGCAGGGGATTAGGGTATGGGAGGGGTTCAGGGATGGAGGTGCAAGCTCTGGGGTGAGGCTGGGGATGAGGGGTGTGAGGTGCAGGAAAGGATTCTGGGTTTGGAGGAAGGGATCAGGGCTGGGGCAGGGGATTGGGGCACGGGGTTGGGGCGAAGACTTACCTCCGGCAGCTCCCAGTCAGCAGCGCAGCTGGGGTGCAGAGGCAAGATTCCTGCCTGTCCTGGCATCGCAGACCACGCTGCGCCCTGAAAGTGGCCAGCAGCAGGTCTGGCTCCTAGGCAGAGGTATGCAAGTGGCTCTGCGCGGCTGTTGCCCACAGGCACCGCCCCCCGAGCTCCCATTGGCTGGTTCCTAGCCAATGGGCATGCAGAGCTGGTGCTTGGGGTGGGGGCAGCGCGTGGAGCCCCGTGGCCCCCTCCCTAGAAGCCGGACCACCTGCTGGCCACTTCTGGGGCTCAGCGCGGTGTCAGAACAGGTAGGGACTAGCCTGCCTTAGCTGGGCAGCACTGCTGACAGGCCTTTTAAAGTCCCAGTTGGCAATGCTGACCAGAGTGACCCAGTGCCTAACGTGCCGCGACCCAGTACTGGGTCGTGCCCCAAACTTTGAAAAACACTGCCCTATGAGACATGTCAGGAGAGACTGTTCTTGTCCTGGGAATCTTGTGACCTAAACAGATGGGCAGCACAACACAGACACTGGGAGATCCACAGGAAGGTTCTGTCTTGGTGGGTTTTTGTTTATTTGTTCATTATGGGGTAGATGAGAGCGTTTTACTGATGTGGGCTAGTGTTCTTCAGGGAAGAAGTGAGTTTTGAGGAACGATTTGAAAGATAAGAGGGTAGGTGACTGTGCTGTAGTGTCCTCCACTGCAGAGAAGAGACAGGGATTAGCTGTAATGAATATAAAGGAGTTTATTTGTTGGAGCTGCTGGGACTCAGATAGAGTTTGTGGCTCTGTTGCTTCCGGTTGACTGGCTGACACAGTCTGGGCTGAGCAAGGTCACCTTAAGTCCTGGCCTGGACCAAGCAACCATGAAAGGGACTACTGATTGCAATGCAGGTGCTGGCATTCTGGGACAGGGAATGCTCCCCAAGCATGGGTAGCCAAAATACTATGCCTTCTTTCCAGTAAAAAACTGCCCCATGTCTGGAGACCATCCCTAGCCTGTGTCTTCCCTTACACAGACCTCTCTAACCTCATCCCCTGTCTGGTAAATGGTCAGTTTTGTCTTGGCTGAACACGGCCATATTAAAAGTTATATCCAGACAAGCAAAAAGACAGACCATTTACCAAACTGATCAGGACATGTTCAGCATCCTAAGTATCCTGGGCCAGCCTGGGTGGAGGGCACAAAGAAAAGCCAGGGAGAAGATGATGTTAGCGGTGAGGTTGGATTCTTCGATGGATCAAAGGGAGCAAGGGGAAGAATGGTAGACAATGAGGGCATAGCTGTGCAGGGCCTAGAAGAGGAGGACGAGAAGCATGTCTTTGCTATGGAAGGTAAGAGGACGAAAAGTGGAAGAATTCAGAGAAAGGAGGGACATGGTCTGCATGGTTGGTGAGGAAAAAGATTTTATCAGCAGTGGTCTAGATGCACTAGTCTGGAGGTGGATTGTGATGGGGATCAGGAAGGCCAGAAAGAAAGAAGTTGTAGGAGATGAGTGTGACATTGCACACCATAATGCTTTATAGAAATATGCTTATGAGTAAATGAGTAAATACGACATAACTGGAATATGTTTTATTCCACATATGCCATGTAACATATCTTTGCAAAGGTTATGTTCTTCTGCATGTATTCATTCTATTTGTATGCATGTATCATTTTTGTGTTCGAAGTTATGAATATTGGCTGTGTACTTGTTTGATTTTAAGTAGCCTCAGTGAAGCATTTGGTCAGCTTCTTGAGAAAAGACTATTCTCAGTAAGTGCCCAGTCAAGAAACACTTAAGCTGACAATAGACCTTGATAGACGCCAATCCACATCTGAGCAGAGACACACATAACAAGTTTAGGTGGAGTTATGAGCATGGGAAGTGATGCAGGCACATGTACAGCCAAAACAATCATGGGTTCAGGTGCAAACTCAGCACAATGAGAGGCACAAATAGTAAAATTAAGAAAAAGGGCAGGCACAGACAAAGGCACTCGTTAAGGCTGACTGCCCAGCTATCATGCTCTTCTGTTACAAGATGTGTGGCTCAGCTCCTGTCTCACATGCTATAGTTTCCACAAAGCATGAACTTCACATCACAATCATGGAAGCAACCATGAATGGCTTTGGGGAAAGGGCAGACCTAGTCCATACTTGGGGATGCATGTAGATTTGGGGATAATTATAGTTCTCTAAACATGTCATACAACTGGATTCCCATTGGCAGTGGAACCTGTTCATCAGCAGACACACATGATGGCCATTCACTGGGCATCTCCACTGGTTTAGATGGAGATGCTTGCAAACTCCAGTCCTTTCTTTCTCTCCCACTTGCTGTAGACATACATAAGTCATTTCCTTTGGTAGCTATGGACCCCTTAGGAAATTGTCAGTTCATAGTAAAATAGGAAACTGGCTGTGGCAGTGTTGTGCAACAAAGTGAATATGTGCCTGGCAGATTAGTCACTTCTGAGCCAACCACTCCCTTTTCTTTCCATTTATGCATTAGCTGTGTCTCAGTGGAGTTGGTGGGGGTGTAATTTATCAATTTGGCCTATAGGGAAGTAACATCATAGAGAGACTTTTTGTAGAATAAATACAAATGGGGGAAATACACATGACAAACAGATCCCCTGTATCCAAAGCCAATCCATACAGTTGCTGCTTTTTTATATTCTGATCAGTCCCTGGATACCTAAGGGGAACAGAGACCAAGAACCATGTGTGTGCAAAGCATGCTCATCCCTTTTCAAGGAAAGGGAATATATATATATATATAGAGAGAGAGGGAGAGCGAGAGCGAGAGAGAGATGTATAACACACATATCAGACAATATTGGGAAGCACTTTTGTAATCCACTGGTCAGTGTGTGTTACAGGAACCCCGTGGACTAATCCATAGAGGATGTGAGTGTTACAACCACCAGCTACAGGAAGTTGACTTTTTAGCTCAAGCTGGAGCAGCTTGTGCTTTTAATAATGGAAATCCCTGGTTCAGTCCCAGTGTGTCATCCAAGAGGGCAGCCCTCACACTTCTACCATCACTATATGGATATATTATTGGTAAACTGTGATCTTCTCTGTATAGGTCAGGGTGTGTTTTGTGTATGAGTTGTGTAAGCAATGAAGTTGATGTTTCTCTCTTCTCTGAGGTAGGAAGTTACACCTTCCAGCAAACTTCTTCCTTTTACTATAAGACAGGATTTAGTTATTATGAAATACAAATACATACAGCAGCCAGGTTGCACCTCAGTTAATATGCCAATTTACACAAAAGCCACTGTATGGACCTCGGTGCAGCTCACATGGTCATAGACATCTCACTGTTGCCTTGTGCTCCCCCTCCCCATCTATTTGTTGTAGCCACCTGATAGCTCTTGTCTTATACTTAGGTTACTAACTTTTACGGGAAGCATCTTTTTTTTTTGCTGTATATTTGACATAGCTAGCGCAATGGGCCCTGATCCCTGATGTGGCCTCTATGCCCTATGCAATACCAATATCAAAACCTTCAATTTGCCCTCTATTGTTGAATATAATTGTCACTGGAATGGTGGCTGAGCTAGGTGGGGATAAGAGGGGCAGAGTTAAGGTTGCTCAGGAGATCTTAATGGTCAGTTCCTATACTTTCAAACAATTTTTAAAGTTTAATATTATCTTGAATTTCCTGGCTCTTAGATGTTTAGGTTTTGAGAACCATGATGTTATCTTACATGTTTTCCTTAAGTTATGGATTTTTTTCTTGGCTTTCACTCCATTTTACCAAAGTGTTTTGTCTGGGAATCTCTCCAGGTAGGTATAAAAATGTAAATAATCAATACCAATTGCAAAATATGGTTACAAGCACCATATAGCAACTGACTCTCTTTCATCTTCACACTATTGGCAAAACCCATTTGCAGGCTAAAAAGACAAATTGGCCAGATGTGTATTGCACTGTGTTAAAAATTGAAGAATATGAGCAATGGTAGAGAGTACTAGTACTAGGACTCAGAGCCTTCCATTAAAATGCCACATCCCTCCCCAACTAGAGTTCAACCATGGAGATAGTCAACAAGAGCATTTAAAGGTATACGGGAAGAAGAGATATCCAAGATAGCGAAGTCCCTGGCCACTTGAATTGCAGCTGGGCGGGGAAGGGAAACCAGTGTATGGTACAGAACACAGGTATTATATGTTCACATCAGTCTGTCATTTAGACAGGTAACCAAGTTCTGCACTAGCTGAAGGATTTGAGTTGTTTTCAAGCATAATCCAATGCACAGTTGTCCACCCTGGAGATGACAAAGATAGTAACAGTGGTATGGATAATCTCGTTGAATGCCACTCTGTGGGATTTACATGGGCCTTGCCTGAGGCATTGAGATTTAATTACAAAGATCCCAGAGAATGTAAATTCCACTTGAGAAATAACAAATACTGTTTGATACTCACAATATACAATGAACAGGGACATTCCTACGAGTTTAATGGTCAAGATGATCAACCCAGGAATCACTAGCTGCCAGTTCATGTTATTCTGAATTTTAGCCCTGAAAAGTTTAAAATGACACCATTCACCACTTTGTAAGTGTTCTCCATTGTCTCCTGGGATCTGCATGAAGTTTTTAGTCTTCACTCATCTCCATGATATCTGAGCACACAGGGATCTATGGCAGCTTGTCATGAAATAGAATGGCTATGATCATTTACTAGTAAAGTTTGTACTAGTAAAGTACTAGTTTGTTTTATTTTCAATTAGTCCCTTCATTCCTTCTTCCAGTTGGACTAAAGCTATCTGTGTATCTGCTGTCTGGTTTAACAAACTACTGTCCTTGGAAGAAGATTCTAACATTCAACTGATTATTAGGTAGGAAGCACCTGCAGGTATAGCTGCATTGCAAAAGTAGTATGCAATAATAGAATGGATCACAACTGAAATCAAGTCTCCCCAAGATGGATGAATTTAGATTCTATGAAAACGATTACCTCATACAGTAATTTCAGTCACCATTATAAAACCAACATTTGCCAACAATGGTGGTGGACTTAGAATTGGAAATAACTGCAATAACTGACATACTATGCAACAGAGGGTCCTGTGGCACCTTTAAGACTAACAGAAGTATTGGAGCATAAGCTTTCGTGGGTGAATGCCCACTT